>NC_053026.1:273549845-273690280 GCF_003073215.2 Triticum urartu
GATCACGTGATCCACATCAACTAAACCACACTACTGCAGGATGCTGCTAACGTGACACTACGATCAGAGACCCTTCGATGAAACTGGGTGCGATGCCATAATCGCAAAAGGTGGCGTAAAAACCCGTCAAAAAAGGTGCAAAACATTTGCAATGGAGGATGCATCAAACACGGTTCAAATTTTAGTTGTGTGTGTGATGCAGGGCATCCAGTTCATCTCAATTAACTGTTTGCTATGTGGAGGAACAAAGGAAACGGGCAGCCTGATGAAGGTGTGTGCGATGTACAGCATACGGTTCACTCAGATGAACTGTTTGTGATTAGGCAACACAATGGAAACGGTCAGCCAGATCAAAGGTGTGTGGTATATATGGCATGCGGTTCACTCGGATGAACTGTTTGCGTTGAGACATGAGAACAGAAACGGTTCAAATGAACAAGATGTGTGTGATGCGGCAAACAGGTCTGTAATCAGACATGTGTGTGAATACCGATAATAACATAGACGATTAATGCTAATACGATGTGTGTGTTGTGCAATGAGATTGCATACAGAACAACAACATATATATATACACACACACTTATAAGGACATGCTTGCATAACCAAATTAAACATCCACTTATATAGGTGGCTACTACAACCATGGCATTTGCACACACCAAAGTAAACTATTACATGCATAATTACATAGGTGGCTACTAAACACATGACATTTCCACACACCAATAAAGTAAACTATATATTACATGCATGATTAACTAACATAAACAATCATATGATCATCATCTACTTCTTGTGACGCTTGTTCTGCTTATGGCTCGATCCGGGCTCGTCGATTTTGGTAACGAGGCCCTTCCTCATGTCAACGATCCGCCTATGCATCTCATAGCATGTGTACCCGCTCTTGGCCACAAACCTGAGGTGAGGTTCATCCAGTTGCCGCATCCAGGCCCCGTGCCAGGAGACAGGACTTGTTCTCTGGGCATCCTGCTTCATCTTTTCGTAGTACGGGTCGATGATGGCCGAGGCGAGTTCGACCAGGGAGTCCTTCTTCGTGCTGCCCCAGACCCTATAGTGGTCATGAATTTTGACAAGGTTCTTGCAGGCCAATCCCGTAACACTGAGCGCTTTTACATCGTTGGTGCACTGGTGCGCATCGGTCCTAAACAAACGGTTTTTAACCCCTTTCCGCGACGGCATAAGGAACCGTCTCCAAGTGAGTGTGGGCGATAGGGGGGTCCTTCCCACACGACCCAGAAACTGTCGGGGATAGGGAGCCTTGATGCATACAGTTGTCCCTATATAACCGTTTCCGATATCTCAAATATCCCAAACGCTTCATCCTTGCTACTCGTTTGTGCTCGCATTGCCATCGCAATCGGAGTTTTGTGGTTCTACCTAAAACCAGGCAGATTCTAGGCACTGGAGCTTTCCAGGCAGATTCTAGGCAGATTCCACGCACGGGAGATTTATGATGCCAGGCACATCACAAACAGTTCATGATTATAAACCGTGTACGATAGGTAGACAATCACACACATTTAGTTTTCCCGCACCGTATGTGATAGTGTCTGACATCACACACGCTTTGCGAACGGCAACTATGTGCATGCTTGCACACGTTTCCTCTCTGTGAACCATCTCGGATTATGGTGTATATTGCAAACGTTTGTGTTTTACCAACTGTGTGTGTTGTAATGACCTGCACAACGTAATTTCGCCCTAATTTAATTGCTGCTATTTAAAATTGTACCTAATTTAAACTTGAAAGTAGGCTATAGCTTTATTCATATCCATCAGGTTCAAACAACCAATGCATTATTCGATTCACAGGTACATATGTTTAAGAATTACAGAAGCACCAAATAAAGAATGATGTACCTGGGTTCTATACTTGTACTATTACAGATGGTAAAGAAAGAGGCGACACACATTCCAGTTGCTGAACAAGGTGAAGCGGAATGGCCCTATCGTGCTCTCCTGGATGGAGAAGGCATGCAGGACTCTAGTCCAACCCCTTGTGATGGTCGACCGCCAATCATGTAGTTTGAGAGGTAATCTTGAGTAAACTGATTCACGATGCACTGCAAAAGAAAAAAGATTCGGATATTGTCATCTAACACAACTCATTACGGGCAGTAAAAAGAAGGCTGCAGGGTTCTTACTTACCATCCTGCAGTTCACTGTTGTCTTGCATAAAGTGTAAACAAATAGTTCAATTGACATCTTTTGACCCATTTTAGTAACAATCTTTATCAGTTTCCTCACTTGATGTTGGTTCATGAATATCTCATTGCCCCATGCGCAGAAAGGGACGAAGTGTGGATCTTCGACAATGATATATGTACCTAAAAGCACCAAGTTAATATTAGAAGCTAAACAATAATTTAAAAATGATGAACATTCCATCCATCCCATTATATAAGATTTTATTACATGTATATCTAGACATCATCAGAACATTAAAGTAACACTCCTCCTTGTTGCTATGTAGCCCGGGATTGCATAGTTAGTCATTCAGTACAATGCATGTTGCTAAACAACAATTGAAAAACGAAAAGGCATGTTAACTGCAATATCCTTAACAACAACCAAATATCGTAATTCATAGTGGTACTGTTGAAACTGTTATTGATGAAATTGAACCGCACAGCAAATAGTTGCACATATAGAGCATCACATTGTGAAGAACTGAAATAAACAAGTCATAAGGACATCTCTAGGCGATCCTTAAAAAGTTAAAGGACTAAAACCCTTAGTGGATATATATATACTCCAACAAGTTTTGGCCTTTTATAGTCGATCCCCTAAACTTAAGGTTGTAAACTTCAATTTGATCAAGTTCAAAGTAGGTTCAACCGAAAGTAGCATGCATTCAAACATAAATATAGATAGTTTTGCATAACTGAACATAAAACATAAATTAAACTAAGCTAAACTACTTTTGGTCCAAGTAGAGGTCGAGCCAATCCTTCCTCGTCATGTACGGTGTGCCGCGAGCCGGGTTCGGGCCAGTACCGTCATCAGGGTCATTGGGAAAGGCACTCGTCCACTTGTCGACGTCGATCTCCTCGTCTTGGGGGCCCACCTCGACGCCCTCCGCGCAGCCGTCGCCGCCGCCTTCAACCTCGTCATCAGAGGAGAGCGCGATAACCTCGCCGTCCTCCGCACCACCGTCCTCGCCGCCTTCGACCTCGTCATCGGAGGAGAGCGTGATAACCTCGCCGCCCTCCGTGCCGGCAAAGATCACCCGCTCCGCCTCCACGAGCTCCGGGTGCTGTTGGCGGAGCTCTTGCATGTAGGCCTCGTCGGCGGCCTCGGCATCGAGACGCTCCCACGCCTCGCGGTCCTCCCGCGCCATAGCCGAGCTCACCACCCCTGGCTCCGGGGGAACGAGGTGGACCGGACGTGTGCCGAAGGGGAAATTGTGCCTAGCCGCCGCGCCGTGGTAGTGGACCTACCAACGGTCGTACTCCATGGCCGCGAATTCGGCCGTGTGGAAGCTACCAAGCCACCAGCGGGTGTGGGTCTCTTGATCTATAATCTCGGCGACCCACGTCCCCCACCGCCGCTGCCGGACCCTGAGGTAGGACTTTGTCGGCTGTCGGGTCTGGGGGAGGACGGGGAAGTCCTCGAACCGGCGTAGGGGCGCGGCGGCGGGCGGATCGGGGGACCGGTGACGGCGGATCGGGCCCACGGAGGACGACGGGGACACCTTGGCGGCCACCTCGCCGGAGTCGGGTGAAAAGGCCGTGATAAACCTCTTTTTGGCCATTGGCTACTCGAGCTCCCCGGCACACAGGAAGAGATTGAGGATGGAGGCATTGACGATGGTAGCGACCTACCAATGGTTTCGAGGGTTGTGTGTCTGTGTGAGCGGAGGTTGTGTTTGAGGAAATACTGCGGCAACTGAAAAATTTACAAGGTGGGGCTACTGAAAATTTGGATCAAGGGTGAGTAGATATTTTTGAGATTTCAAGGAATGCAGATGCGGGAGTAAATTTCCGGGGCTACTGAAAATTTGAATCAAGGGACTGAAGCAGAGAGGGATGCAGAGGCGGGAGTTTTGGGGGAGTGAGCTAGTGTGCTTGACATGCCAGTTGTGGACTGTAGCCGACGCACCTTCTCGCGTAAGCCATAGGCTTACTATACACCGACGGTGCTCCAAGATATTTTGTACTACATCTCACATGGTTGGTGAGAATAAACTGTGTGTGATCTACTTGATTTGAATTACAAAATGAGGTTACAGCAGCAATGGACGGTGTTTGAATTGCTAGACCTTTTATCTGTAGTGAACATGCAACTGTATGTGTGCCGTAAAAGAATTGGAATTATTCAGGGTTCCTTTGGACATTTCATACATTAAACTAGTTTTCTAGCCATTTTAGGTGCACAATTCAAAATTAAACTACATGCACATGCTCCGGTGCATACAAATTGGTTGAAAAATCAAATATGTGTCCTTCAATGCATGCTTAGGTCCCATGGAAGAAATGGGAATGAATTTTTCGGGGTTCGTTTGGCCTTTTTTATACATTAACTGGGTTTTCTAGGCATTTTATGTGCATAATTCAAATTTGAACTACAAGCACATGCTCCAATGCACTAAAGTTGGTTGAAAAATCACATGTGTGTCCTTGGGTGAATTTCTAGGTCCCATGCAAGAGATGGGAATGAATTTCAAACACCAGGGCACTGTTGATTGCCAGCAAAACGTTGAGATGCCTGGTTTTTAAATTCTAGTAAATCCAAAACTCGTCTGAAATTCATGAAACTTGGCATGCTATCATGGAGAGGCATTAACATGCCGTGGTGAAAATTTTGTCCCATTTGGGGCAGGTTTGGCTATAAGCTTGTCACAAACCAGAGCTTCTCACAACAAGCATGATGGTTTCGATAGGGAACGTACCACCTTTGGGAACGAGATGATATCTGTTGCCTCTTATTGCTTTCAAAAAATTTCTAGTGTCAACATAGAACAACATGAGTGTTGTGTTCAATCTTGGAATTTTCCGGTGTTCGTTTGGCCCTTTCTATACATTAACTGGGTTTTCTAGGCATTTTATCTGCATAATTCAAATTTGAACTACAAGCACATGCTCCAATGCACCAAAGTTGGTTGAAAAATCACATGTGTGTCCTTGGGTGAATTTCTAGATCCCATGCAAGAGATGGTAATGAAATTCAAACACCATGACACTGTTGATTGCCAGCAAAACATTGAGATGTCTGGTTTTTAAATTCTAGTAAATCCAAAACTCGTTTGAAATTCATGAAACTTGGCATGCTATCATGGAGCGGCATCAACATGCCGTGGTGAAAATTTTGTCCCATTTGGGGCAGGTTCGGGTATAAGCTTCTCACAACAAGCATGATGGTTTCGATAGGGAACGTCCCACCTTTGGGGACAAACGGTATACATTGCCTCTTATTGCTTTCAAATATTTTCTAGTGTCAACATAGAACAACAGGAGTGTTGTGTCAATTTTTGTGATTTTTCGGGGTTCGTTTGGACATTTTTATGCATTAACTGGGTTTTCTAGGCATTTTATGTGCATAATTCAAATTTGAACTACAAGCACATGCTCCAATGCACCAAAGTTGGTTGAAAAATCTAGTATGTGTCCTTGGCTGAATTTCTAGGTCCCATGGAAGAGATGGGAATGAAATTCAAACACCAGGTCACTGTTGATTGCCGACAAAACATTGAGATGCCTGGTGTTTAAATTCTAGTAAATCCAAAACTCCTCTGAAATTCATGAAACTTGGCATGCTATCATGGAGCGGCATCAACATGCCATGGTAAAAAATTGGTCCCATTTGGGGCAGATTCGGGTATAAGCCTCTCACAAACCAGAGTTTCTCACAACAATCATGATGGTTTCGATAGGGAACACCCCACCTTTGGGGTCGAAACAATATCCATTGCCTCTTATTGCTTTCTAATATTTTTTAGTGTCAACATAGAACAACAGGAGTGTTGTTTCAATTTTTGTGATTTTTCGGGGTTCGTTTGGACATTTTTATGCATTAACTGGGTTTTCTAGGCATTTTACGTGCATAATTCAAATTTGAACTACAAGCACATGCTCCAATGCACTAAGTGTTGGGGAACGTAGTAATTTCAAAAAAATTCCTATGCACACACAGGATCATGGTGATGCATAGCAACGAGAGGGGAGAGTGTGTCCACGTACACTCGTAGACCGAAAGCGGAAGCGTTAGGACAACGCGGTTGATGTAGTCGTATGTCTTCATGATCCGACCGATCCAAGTGCCGAACGCACGGCACTTCCGAGTTCTGCACACGTTCAACTCAATGACGTCTCGCGAGCTCTGATCCAGCAAAGCTTCACAGGAGAGTTTCACTAGCATGACGGCGTGGTGACGGTGATGATGTTGCTACCGACACAGGGCTTCGCCTAAGCACCGCTACGATATAACCGAGGTGGAATATTGTGGAGGGGGCACCGCACACGGCTGGAATAGATCAGTAGATCAACTTGTGTGTCCTAGGGTGCCCCCTGCCCCCGTATATAAAGGAGCAAGGGGAGAGGCGGCCGGCCAGGAGGAGGGCGCGCCAGGGAGGCATCCTACTCCCACCGGGAGTAGGACTCCTCCTTTTCCTTGTTGGAGTAGGAGAGGGAAGGAAGGGAGAGAGGATGAGAATGAAAAAGGGGGGCGTCGCCCCCCTCCTTGTCCAATTCAGACTAGAGGGGGAGGGGGCACGCGGCTGCCCTGGACGCCTCTCCTCTTGTCCCACTAAGGCCCATGAGGCCCAATTAACTCCCCGGGGGGTTCCGGTAACACCCCGGTACTCTGGTTCTTATCTGAAACCACTTTGGAACACTTCCGGTGTCCGAATATAGTCATCCAATATATCGATCTTTACGTCTCGACCATTTCTAGACTCCTCATCATGGTCGGGACTCCTAAATACCTTCGGTACATCAAAACACAAAAACTCATAATACCGATCGTCACCGAACTTTAAGCGTGCGGACCCTACGGGTTCGAGAACTATGTAGACATGACCGAGACATGTCTCTGGTCAATAGCCAATAGCGGAACCTGGATGCTCATATTGGCTCCTACATATTCTACAAAGATATTTATCGGTCAAACCGCATAACAACATATGGTGTTCTCTTTGTCATCACTATGTTACTTGCCCGAGATTCGATCATCGGTATCTCAATACCTCGTTCAATCTCGTTACCGGCAAGTCTCTTTACTCGTTCCGTGATGCATCATCCTGCAACTAACTCATTAGTCACATTGCTTGCAAGGCTTATAGTGATGTGCATTACCGAGAGGGCCAAGAGATGCCTCTCCGACAATCGGAGTGACAAATCCTAATCTTGAAATAGGCCAACTCAACAAGTACCTTTGGAGACACCTGTAGAGCACCTTTATAATCACCCATTTACGTTGTGACGTTTGGTAGCACACAAAGTGTTCCTCCGGTAAACGGGAGTTACATAATCTCATAGTCATAGGAACATGTATAAGTCATGAAGAAAGCAATAGCAACATACTAAATGATCAAGTGCTATGCTAACGGAATGGGTCAAGTCAATCACACCATTCTCCTAATGATGTGATCCCGTTAATCAAATGACAACTCATGTCTATGGCTAGGAAACATAACCATCTTTGATCAACGAACTAGTCAAGTAGAGGCATACTAGTGACACTTTGTTTGTCTATGTATTCACACATGTATTATGTTTCCGGTTAATACAATTCTAGCATGAATAATAAACATTTATCATGATATAAGGAAATAAATAATAGCTTTATTACTGCCTCTAGGGCATATTTCCTTCAGTCTCCCACTTGCACTAGAGTCAATAATCTAGATTACACAGTAATGATTCTAAGACCCATGGAACCTTGGTGTTGATCATGTTTTGCTCGTGGAAGAGGCTTAGTCAATGAGTCTGCAACATTCAGATCTGTATGTATCTTGCAAATCTCTATGTCTCCCACCTGGACTTGATCCCGGATAGAGTTGAAGCGTCTCTTGATGTGCTTGGTTCCCTTGTGAAATCTAGACTCCTTTGCCAAGGCAATTGCACCAGTATTGTCACAAAATATTTTCATTGGACCCGATGCACTAGGTATGACACCTAGATCAGATATGAACTCCTTCATCCAGACTCCTTCATTTGCTGCTTCCGAAGCAGCAATGTACTCCGCTTCACATGTAGATCCCGCCACAACGCTCTGTTTAGAACTGCTCCAACTGACAGCTCCACCGTTTAATATGAACACATATCCGGTTTGTGATTTAGAATCGTCCGGATCAGTGTCAAAGCTTGCATCAACGTAACCATTTATGATGAGCTCTTTGTCACCTCCATAAATGAGAAACATATCCTTAGTCCTTTTCAGGTACTTCAGGATGTTCTTGACCGTTGTCCAGTGATCCATTCCCGGATTACTTTGGTACCTCCTAGCTAAACTAATAGCAAGGCACACATCAGGTCTGGTACACAGCATTGCATACATGATAGAGCCTATGGCTAAAGCATAGGGAACATCTTTCATTTTCTCTCTATCTTCTGCTGTGGTCGGGCATTGAGTCTTACTCGACTTCACACCTTGTAATACAGGCAAGAATCCTTTCTTTGCCTGGTCCATTTTGAACTTCTTCAAAACTTTGTCAAGGTATGTGCTTTGTGAAAGTCCAATTAAGCGTCTTGATCTATCTCTATAGATCTTGATGCCCAATATGTAAGCAGATTCACCAAGGTCTTTCATTGAGAAACTCTTATTCAAGTATCCTTTTATGCTATCCAGAAATTCTATATCATTTCCAATTAACAATATGTCATCCACATGTAATATTAGAAATGCTATAGAGCTCACACTCACTTTCTTGTAAATACAAGCTTCTCCAAAAGTCTGTATAAAACCATATGCTTTGATCACACTATCAAAACGTTTATTCCAACTCCGAGAGGCTTGCACCAGTCCATAAATGGATCGCTGGAGCTTGCACACTTTGTTAGCACCTTTTGGATCGATAAAACCTTCAGTTTGCATCATATACAACTCTTCTTCCAGAAATCCATTCAGGAATGCAGTCTTTACATCCATTTGCCAAATTTCATAATCATAAAATGCGGCAATATCTAACATGATTTGGACGGACTTAAGCATCGCTATGGGTGAGAAGGTCTCATTGTAGTCAACTCCTTGAACTTGTCGAAAACCTTTCGCAACAAGTCAAGCTTTGTAGACAGTAACATTACCATCAGCGTATGTCTTCTTCTTGAAGATCCATTTATTCTCGATGGCTTGCCGATCATCGGGAAAGTCAACCAAAGTCCACACTTTGTTATCATACATGGATCCCATCTCAGGTTTCATGGCCTCAAGCCATTTTGCGGAATCTAGGCTCATCATCGCTTCCTCATAGTTCGTAGGTTCGTCATGGTCTAGCAACATGACCTCCAGCATAGAATTACCGTACCACTCTGGTGCGGATCTTACTCTGGTTGACCTATGAGGTTCAGTGGTAACTTGACCTGAAGTTTCATGATCATCATCATTAGCTTCCTCACTAATTGGTATAGGTGTGATAACCCACAAGTATAGGGGATCGCAACAGTTTTCGAGGGTAGAGTATTCAACCCAAATTTATTGATTCGACACAAGGGGAGCCAAATAATATTCTCAAGTATTAGCAGCTGAGTTGTCAATTCAACCACACCTGGAAACTTAATATCTGCAGCAAAGTGTTTAGTAGCAAAGTACTATGATAGTGGTGGTAACGGTAGTAAAAGGTAACGGTATCAAAAGTAATATTTTTGGTGTTTTGTAGTGATGATAACAATAGCAACGGAAAAGTAAATAAGCGAAGAACAATATATGGAAATCTCGTAGGCAATGGATCGGTGATGGAGAATTATGTCGGATGCGGATCATCATGTAACAGTCATAACCTAGGGTGACACGGAACTAGCTCCAATTCATCAATCTAATGTAGGCATGTATTCCGAATATAGTCATACGTGCTTATGGAAAAGAACTTGCATGACATCTTTTGTCCTACCCTCCCGTGGCAGCGGGGTCCTAGTGGAAACTAAGGGATATTAAGGCCTCCTTTTAATAGAGTACTGGACCAAAGCATTAACACATAGTGAATATATGAACTCCTCAAACTACGGTCATCACCGAGAGTGGTCCCGATTATTGTCACTTCGGGGTTGCCGGATAATAACACATAGTAGGTGACTATAGAATTGCAAGATAGGATCAAGAACTCTCATATATTCATGACAACATAATAAGTTCAGATCTGAAATCATGGCACTCAGGCCCTAGTGACAAGCATTAAGCATAGCAACATCAATCTCAGTACATAGTGGATACTAGGGATCAAACCCTACCAAAACTAACTCGATTACATGACAAATCTCATCCAACCCATCACCGTCCAGCAAGCCTACGATGGAATTACTCACGCACGGCGGTGAGCATCATGAAATTGGTGATGGAGGAAGGTTGATGATGACGATGGCGACGGATTCCCCTCTCCGGAGCCCCGAACGGACTCTAGATCAGCCCTCCCGAGAGAGTTTAGGGCTTGGCGGCGGCTCCGTATCGTAAAACGTGATGAATAATTCTTATTTATTTTTTTCTCCCCGAACACGAATATATGTAGTCAAGGTTGAGGTCGGTGGAGCTCCAGGGGCGCGCCCCCGCCCTCATGGCTAGGGTGTGGGCCCCTTGGCCTTGATTGTTTGCCAGTATTTTTTATTATTTCCAAAAATAATCTTCGTGGAGTTTCAGGTCATTCTGAGAACTTTTGTTTCTGCACATAAATAACACCATGGCAATTCTGCTGAAAACAGCGTCAGTCCGGGTTAGTTCCATTCAAATCATGCAAGTTAGAGTCCAAAACAAGGGCAAAAGTGTTTGGAAAAGTTGATACGACGGAGACGTATCAACTCCGCCAAGCTTAAACCTTTCCTTGTCCTCAAGCAATTCAGTTGACAAACTAAAAGTGATAAAGAAAAACTTTTACAAACTCTGTTTGCTCTTGTTGTTGTAAATATGTAAAGCCAACATTCAAGTTTTCAGCAAAGATTATGAACTAACCATATTCACAATAACTCTTAGGTCTCATGTTTACTCATATCAACGGCTTAATCAACTAGCGAGCAATAATAATAAATCTCGGATGACAACACTTTCTCAAAACAATCATAATATGATATAACAAGATGGTATCTTGCTAGCCCTTTCTGAGACCGCAAAACATAAATGCAGAGCACCTTTAAATATCAAGGACTGACTAGACATTGTAATTAATGGTAAAAGAGATCTGGTCAAGTCATACTCAATGTAAACTAACAGTAATGAATGCAAATGACATCAGTGCTCTCCAACTGGTGCTTTTTAATAAGAGGATGATGACTCAACATAAAACTAAATAGATAGGCCCTTCGTAGAGGGAAGCAGGGATTTGTAGAGGTACCAGAGCTCGATTTTGAAATAGTGGTGAATAATATTTTGAGTGGTATACTTTCATTGTCAACATAACAACCAAGAGATGGCGATATCTTCCATGCTACACACATTATAGGCGGTTCCCAAACAGAATGGTAAAGTTTATACTCCCCCTCCACCAACAAGCATCAATCCATGGCTTGCTCGAAGCAACGAGTGCCTCCAACTAACAACAGTCCCGGGGGAGTTTTGTTTGAAATTATTTTGATTTGATTTGCATAAAGCATGGGACTGGGCATCTCGGTGACCAGCCATTTTCTCGTGAGTGAGGAGCGGAATCCACTCCTCTTGAGAATAACCCGCCTAACATAGAAGATACGGACAGCCCTAGTTGATACATGAGCTATTCGGGCATACAAAACAGAATGTTTATTTGAAGGTTTAGAGTTTGGCACATACAAATCGTTCAAAAGAGGATACCACCCTATCATACCACATCACAACCATTTTAATAGCATGTTGGCACGCAAGGTAAACCATTATAAGCTCCTAGCTAATTAAGCATGGCATAAGCAACTATAATCTCTAATTGTCATTGCAAACATGTTTATTCATAATAGGCTGAATCACAAACGATGAACTAATCATATTTACAAAAACAAGAGAGGTCGAGTTCATACCAGCTTCTCCCATCTGAATCAGTCCATCATATATCGTCATAATTTCCTTTCACTTGCACGACCAAATGATGTGAATAATAAGAACAGTGCACGTGCATTGGACTAAGCTGGAATCTGCAAGCATTCAATAAATAGGAGAATACAAGGCAATATGGACTCTTGGATAAATCAACAATAAAGCATATAAGAGCCTTTTAACAGTTTAATTATGGTCTTCTCCTATCGTCCCCCAAAGAAAAGAAAAGAAATAAAACTAATTAGATGGGAAAGCTCCCAACAAGCAAAAGAAGAACAGGAAATCTTTTTGGGTTTTCTTTTTAATTACTACTACAAGCATGTAAAGTAAACTAATTAAAAGCTACAACTATTTTTTTGTTTTTCTTAAGGTTTATTAAACACACAAGAAGAAAGCATAAAAAGGAAAATAAACTAGCATGGATGATACAATGAAAAAGTATGAGCGCCGACAACTAGCAATGAGTGTGTGAACATGAATGTAATGTCGGTGGGAAATACGTACTCCCCCAAGCTTAGGCTTTTGGCCTAAGTTGGTCTATGGCCACGGCTGGGCTGGCGGATATCCAAAGTAATAGTTGGGGTCGTACTGCGAAGAAGAAGACTCTGATTGCCACTGGTTGGCAATCATCTCCGTATCCCACTGGTAATTACACTGTCGTGGAGGATCAAATTGTGGTTCCGACTCTGGCTCTGGGGGTGATGTAGGGTTCCGGTAGGCGTGAGTAGCCTCCAGCGGAACGAGATACTGGCCTATAGATAAATCAAACAAGGAAGGAGCAGGCAAGGTGATAGTCTCCGGATGATGTTTATCAAAGAACAATTTGTATTTAAGCTCCCTTTCCCTATTCTTTACAATAAAATCATGCGCTACCATACTCTTATAATCTAAATAAATAGTAGGCAGCAATTTTTCTTCTTTTTCATAGTGCCTAATAGGTATGTAATAGTATGCAGCAAGGCGTGAAGCATAGACACCTCCGAACATGGGCCCCTTTGTATGGTTCAGACTTAACCGTTTAGCAATAATACCGCTCATACTAACAGAGTCGTCACAGAATAAACCATGGAACAAAATAATAATATCAGGAACACTAAGGTTTCCATAGTTTCCGAAACCAATTAAGCGACGACTAGCAAATGTATGCTAGTGATTCTTGCATCGGAAACTTTCCTAGTTTCCCCTACAGTGATAGTGTCAATAAACCCGTCCACATCTCTACGATGTGGTTCCTCTCAGCTACCCTCGAAAGGTATTTTGCAAACCCCGCAAAATTCATCTAGTGACATCTTCTTAACCACATCATATAAATGAAATTCTACTGAAGGAGGTGATTCCTTAGGATAATAGTAGAAGTTTTGCACAAAAGTATTGGTGAGTAAGAGATAATATTTGCGTTGGTCGCGGAGGAAGTCGGTGAGGCCTGCATTCTTAGCCAATTCATAAAAATCATCATAAATCCCGGCTGCTCTCAAGAAATCATCGGAAGGCCATTCACACGACCGAACCTCCGCGGTGCGAGGCAAATTATATTTGGGCCTCTCTGCTTCTTCCTTTTGCTTTTCCTTCGCACTTCGGCTAGATGAGCCCCTCAAAAATCTCTTCATTATTTTCTGAAAAAATTCTGAAATTTTTAGTAGCTTCAAATAAAAGTAAACCAAACTCAACAAAATTGATAGCAACCACTCCTATAAGTGCCTAGAGCCTATATCATGCATTAGAACTACTTGGAACCACATAAATTTGACATGCAAGCTCAAGAACATGGTCACCTAGTAAGCACAAATTTGCAATGAATAAAGCACTAGAACAAAAACTAATTGGACCAATGGAGGAGTCACATACCAAGGAACAATCCCCCAAAGCAGTTTTGTGAGAGGTGCTTTGAGCAAGGAGATCGAAAATCGCAGCAAAATGAGCTAGAACTCGTGCTTGAGCTGGATGGTGATTTTTTAGGGAGGAAGAAGAAGTGTGTGGGTGTAGAAATAAGTGGAGGGGAGCCACCGTGGGCCCACGAGGCAAGGGCGCGCGCCCAGGGGGGTGGGCGCGCCGTGGACCCTCGTGGCCAGGTGCTTGCTCCCCCTGCTGTGTTCTCAGTGCCAGATATTCTCAAATATTCCAGAAAAAATCATATTAAAATTTCAGGGCATTTCGAGAACTTTTATTTTTCGGTGTATTTTTATATTGCACAGATAATTCAGAAAACAGACAAAAGTTAGTATTTTTTGCTTTATTTAATATAAATAACAAAAAGTAAAAAGAGGGTACAGAGAGTTATGTTTTCTAAATTCATCCATCTCATGCTCATCAAAAGGAATCCACTACCAAGGTTAATCAGGTCTTGTTAACAAACTCATTCCGAATAACATGGAACCAAAGAATTTTTGAATAACACTAGGTTACCTCAACGGGGATATGCACATCCCCAACAATAAGAATATCATATTTGTTCTTAACAGTAGGAATAGTAAATTCAAAACCTCCAAAAATAATCGGTGGAATTTTTCTAATAGAATTGATACTGTGGACTTGAGGTTGCTTCCTCGGCAAGTGTACCGTATGCTCATTGCCATTAACATGAAAAGTGACGTTGCCCTTGTTGCAATCAATAACAGCCCCTTAAGTATTCAAAAAGGGTCTTCCAAGAATAATAGACATACTATCGTCCTTGGGGATATCAAGAATAACGAATTCCGTTAAAATAGTGATGTTTGCAACCACAACAGGCACATCCTCACAAATACCGATAGGTATAGCAGTTGATTTATCAGCCATTTGCAAAGATATTTCGGTAGGTGTCAACTTATTCAAATCAAGTCTACGATATAAAAAGAGAGGCATAACACTAACACCATCTCTAAGATCACATAAAGCAGTTTTAACATAGTTTCTTTTAATGGAGCATGGTATAGTTGGTACTCCTGGATCTCCTAGTTTCTTAGGTATTCCACCTTTAAAAGTATAATTGGCAAGCATGGTGGAAATTTCAGCTTCTGGTATCTTTATTTTATTAGTAACAATATCTTTCATGTACTTAGCATAAGGATTCAGTTTAAGCATATCAGTCAAATGCATACGCAAAAAGATAGGTCTAATCATTTCAGCAAAGCGCTCAAAATCCTCATCATCCTTTTTCTTGGATGGCTTAGGAGGAAAAGGCATGAGTTTCTGAACCCATGGTTCTTTTTCTTTACCATGTTTCCTAGCAACAAAGTCTCTGTTATCATAGCGTTGATTCTTTGATTGTCGGTTATCAAGATAAACAACAGGTTCATTTTCTATATCATTATCATTACTGGGTTGAGCATCAACATGAACATTATCATTAACATTATCACTAGTTTCATGTTCATTACCAGATTGTGTTTCAGCATCAGAAATAGAAATATCATTGGGATTCTCAGGTGGTACAGCAATAGGTTCACAAGAAGCATGCAAAGTCCTATCATTTTTCTTTTTCTTCCTTTTAGAAGGACTAGGTGCATCTATATCTTTTCTCTGAGAATCTTGCTCAATTCTCTTAGGATGGCCCTCAGGATACAAAGGTTCCTGGGTCATTTTACCACCTCTAGTCATAACTCTAACAGCATTATCATTTTTCTTACTATTTAATTCATTGAGCAAATCATTTTGAGCTTTAAGTACTTGTTCTACTTGAGTGGTAACCATAGAAGCATGTTTACTAATAAGTTTAAGTTCACCTTTAACATTAGCCATATAATCACCCAAGTGTTCAAGCATATCAGCATTGCATTTTAATTCTCTACCAAAATAAGCATTGAAGTTTTCTTTCTTAACCATAAAGTTATCAAACTCATCCAAGCATGGGCTAGCAAACTTAGTAAATGGGATTTCAGCTTTATCATATCTATAGAGAGAATTTACCTTTACTACCTGTGTCGGGTTATCAAGACCATGTATTTCTTCAGTAGGCGGTAAATTAAGACCATGTATTTCTTCAATAGGAGGTAAATTCTTAACGTCTTCAGCTTTAATACCCTATTCTTTCATAGATTTCTTTGCCTCTTGCATATCTTCGGGACTGAGAAATAGAACATCTCTTTTCTTTGGGGTTGGTTTAGGGATAGGCTCAGGAGTTGGCTCAGGAGCTGGCTCAGGAAGTGTCCAATTATTTTCATTTGTCAACATATTATTCAAAAGAATTTTAGCTTCATCCAGTGTTCTTTCCCTGAAAACAGAACCAGCACAACTATGCAGGTAATCTCTGGAAGCATCGGTTAGTCCATTATAAAAGATATCAAGTATTTCATTTTTCTTAAGAGGATGATTAGGCAAAGCATTAACTAATTGGAGAAGCCTCCCCCAAGCTTGTGGGAGACTCTCTTCTTCAATTTGCACAAAATTATATATATCCCTTAAGGCATCTTGTTTCTTATGAGCAGGGAAATATTTAGCAGAGAAGTAATAAATCATATCCTGGGGACTATGCACACAACCAGGATGAAGAGAATTAAACCATATCTTACCATCACCCTTTAATGAGAACGGAAATATTTTAAGGATATAAAAATAGCGAGTTCTCTCGTCATTAGTGAACAGGGTGGCTATATCATTTAATTTAGTAAGATGTGCCACAACAGTTTTAGATTCATAGCCATAAAAAGGATCAGATTCAACCACAGTAATTATATCAGGATCAATAGAGAATTCATAATACTTATCAGTAACAAAGATAGGTGAAGTAGCATAAGCAGGATCATATTTCATTCTAGCATTCAGAGTTTTTTGTTTAATCTTAGCTAATAATTTCTTAAGATCACTTCTATCATTGCAAGCAAGAAAGTCTCTTTTAGTTTCTTCATCCATAACATAGCCCTCAGGCACAACATGCAATTCATATTTATTAGGAGAGCTTTCATCATCACTTTCATGAATATTATCTATTTCTATAATTTCATTCTCTCTAGCCCTAGCAAGTTGTTCATCAAGAAATTCACCAAGTGGCACAGTAGTATCAAGCATAGAAGTAGTTTCATCATAACTATCATGCATAGCAGAAGTGGCATCATCAATAATATGCGGCATATCAGAATTAATAGCAGAAGCAGGTTTAGGTGTCGCAAGCTTACTCAAAACAGAAGGTGAATCAAGTGCAGAGCTACATGGCAGTTCCTTACCTCCCCTCGTAGTTGAGGGATAAATCTTGGTTTTTGGATATCTCAAGTTCTTCATAATGATAAGCAGATATAAATCCCAAGTGACTCAAAGAATAGAGCTATGCTCCCCGGCAACAGCGCCAGAAAATAGTCTTGATAACCCACAAGTATAGGGGATCACAACAGTTTTCGAGGGTAGAGTATTCAACCCAAATTTATTGATTCGACACAAGGGGAGCCAAAGAATATTCTCAACTATTAGCAGCTGAGTTGTCAATTCAACCACACCTGGAAACTTAATATCTGCAGCAAAGTGTTTAGTAGTAAAGTAATATGATAGTGGCAGTAATGGTAGTAAAAGGTAACGGTAGCAAAAGTAATATTTTTGGTGTTTTGTAGTGATGATAAAAATAGCAACGGAAAAGTAAATAAGCGAAGAACAATATATGGAAAGCTCGTAGGCAATAGATCGGTGATGGAGAATTATGCCGAATGCGGTTCATCATGTAATAGTCATAACCTAGGGTGACACAGAACATGTAATGTAGGCATGTATTTCGAATATAGTCATACGTGCTTATGGAAAAGAACTTGCATGACATCTTTTGTCCTACCCTCCCGTGGCAGCGGATCCTAGTGGAAACTAAGGGATATTAAGGCCTCCTTTTAATAGAGTACCGTACCAAAGCATTAACACATAGTGAATACATGAACTCCTCAAACTACGGTCATCACCGGGAGTGGTCCCGATTATTGTCACTTCGGGGTTGCCGGATCATAACACATAGTAGGTGACTATAGACTTGCAAGATAGGATCAAGAACTCTCATATATTTATGAAAACATAATAGGTTCAGATCTGAAATCATGGCACTCGGGCCCTAGTGACAAGCATTAAGCATAGCAAAGTCATAGCAACATCAATCTCACAACATATTGGATACTAGGGATCAAACTCTAACAAAACTAACTCGATTACATGATAAATCTCATCCAACCCATCACCATCTAGCAAGCCTATGATGGAATTACTCACGCATGGCGGTGAGCATCATGAAATTGTTGATGGAGGAAGGTTGATGATGACGATGGCAACGGATTCCCCTCTCCGGAGCCCCGAACAGACTCCAGATCAGCCCTCCTGAGATAGTTTAGGGCTTGGCGGCGGCTCCATATCGTAAAACGCGATGAATCCTTCTTCTTTATTTTTTTCTCCCCGAATACGAATATATGGAGTCAAGGTGGAGGTCGGTGGAGCTCCAGGGGGCCCACGAGGCAGGGGCTGCGCCCAGGGGGCAGGCGCCCCCCTCCCCCCCACCCTCGTGGCTAGGGTGTGGGCCCCCTGGCCTTGATTCTTTGCCAGTATTTTTTATTATTTCCAAAAATAATCTCCATGGAGTTTCAGGTCATTCCGAGAACTTTTGTTTCTGCACAAAAATAACATCATGGCAATTCAGCTAAAAACAGCGTCAGTCCAGGTTAGTTCCATTCAAATCATGCAAGTTAAGTCCAAAACAAGGGCAAAAGTGTTTGGAAAAGTAGATACGACGGAGACGTATCTGTTGGGGAACGTAGTAATTTCAAAAAAATTCCTACGCACACGCAAGATCATGGTGATGCATAGCAACGAGAGGGGAGAGTGTTGTCCACGTACCCTCGTAGACCGAAAGCGGAAGCGTTAGCACAACGCGGTTGATGTAGTCGTACGTCTTCACGATCTGACCGATCAAGTACCGAACGCACGGCACCTCCGAGTTCTGCACACGTTCAACTCAACGACGTCCCTCGAACTCCAATCCAGGCGAGTCTTGAGGGGGAGTTTCGTTAGCACGACGGCGTGGTGACGATGATGATGTTCTACCGACGTAGGCCTTCGCCTAAGCATCGCTATGATATGATCGAGGTGGATTATGGTGGAGGGGGGCACCGCACACGGCTAAGAGATCAAGAGATCAATTGTTGTGTATTTGGGGTGCCCCCTGACCCCGTATATAAAGGAGTGGAGGAGGGGGAGGGCCGGCCCTCTCTATGGCGCGCCCTAGGGGAGTCCTAATCCCACCGGGAGTAGGATTCCCCCTTTCCTAGTAGAACTAGGAGCCCTTGCAAGTAGTAGGAGTAGGATGGAAGGAAGGGGGTGCCCCCCCTCTCTAGTCCAATTCGGACCAGCCCATGGGGAGGGGTGCGGCCACCCTTTGAGGCCTTTCTCTCCTTTCCCGCATGGCCCATTAAGGCCCAATATGAATTCCCGTAACTCCCTGGTACTCCTGAAAATACCCGAGTCATTCGGAACCTTTCCGATGTCCGAATATAGTCGTCCAATATATCGATCTTTACGTCTCGATCATTTCGAGACTCCTCGTCATGTCCCCGATATCATCCGGGACTCCAACTCCTTCGGTACATCAAAACACATAAAGTCATAATATAACCGTCATCGAACTTTAAGCATGCGGACCCTACGGGTTCGACAACTATGTAGACATGACCGAGACACGCCTCCGGTCAATAACCAATAGCGGAACCTAGATGCTCATATTGGCTCCTACATATTCTACGAAGATCTTCATCGGTCAAACCGCATAACAACATACGTTGTTCCCTTTGTCATCGTTATGTTACTTGCCCGAGATTCGATCGTCGGTATCTCAATACCTAGTTCAATCTCGTTACTGGCAGGTCTCTTTACTCGTTCCGTAATACATCAACCCGCAACTAACTCATTAGTTGCAATGCTTGCAAGGCTTAAGTGATGTGCATTACCGAGTGGGCCCAGAGATACCTGTCCGACAATCGGAGTGACAAATCCTAATCTCGAAATACGTCAACCCAACAAGTACCTTTGGAGACACCTGTAGAGCACCTTTATAATCACCCAGTTACGTTGTGACGTTCGGTAGAACACAAAGTGTTCCTCTAGTAAACGGGAGTTGCATAATCTCATAGTCATAGGAACATGTATAAGTCATGATGAAAGCAATAGCAACAAACTAAATGATCAAGTGCTAAGCTAACAGAATGGGTCAAGTCAATCACATCATTCTCCTAATGATGTGATCCCGTTAATCAAATGACAACTCATGTCTATGGTTAGGATACATAACCATCTTTGATCAACGAGCTAGTCAAGTAGAGGCATACTAGTGACACTCTATTTGTCTATGTATTCACACATGTATTATGTTTCTGGTTAATACAATTCTAGCATGAATAATAAACATTTATCATGATATAAGGAAATAAATAATAACTTTATTATTGCCTCTAGGGCATATTTCCTTCAGTCTCCCACTTGCACTAGAGTCAATAATCTAGTTCACATCGCCATGTGATTTAATACCAGTAGTTCACATCACCATGTGATTAACACCCATAGTTCATATTGACATGTGACCAACACCCAAAGAGTACTAAGGTGTGATCATGTTTTACTTCTGAAAGAAGTTTAGTCAACGGGTCTGCCACATACAGATCCATAGTATTTTGCAAATTTCTATGTCAACAATGCTCTGCACGGAGCTACTCTAGCTAATTGATCCCACATTCAATATGTATCCAGATTGAGATTTAGAGTCATCTGGATCAGTGTCAAAATTTACATCGACGTAACCCTTTATGACGAACCTTTTTGTCACCTCCATAATCGAGAAACATATCCTTATTCCACTAAGGATAATTTTGACCGCTGTCCAGTGATCTACTCCTAGATCACTATTGTACTCCCTTGCCAAAAACATTGTAGGGTATACAATAGATCTGGTACACAGCATGGCATATTTAATAGAACCTATGGCCAAGGCATAGGGAATGACTTTCATTCTCTTTCTATCTTCTGCCGTGGTCGGGCTTTGAGTCTTACTCAGTTTCACACCTTGTGACACAGGCAAGAACTCTTTCTTTGACTGTTCCATTTTGAACTACTTCAAAATCTTGTCAAGATATGTACTCATTGAAAAACTTATCAAGCGTCTTGATCTATCTCTATAGATCTTGATGCTCAATATGTAAGCAGCTTCACCGAGGTCTTTCTTTGAAAAACTCCTTTCAAACACTCCTTTATGCTTTGCAGAATAATTTTACATTATCTTCGATCAACAATATGTCATTCACATATACTTATCAGAAATGTTGTAGTGCTCCCACTCACTTTCTTGTAAATACAGGCTTCACCGCAAGTCTTTATAAAACTATATGCTTTGATCAACTTATCAAAGCGTATATTACTCCGAGATGCTTGCACCAGTCCATAGATGGATCGCTGGAGCTTGCATATTTTGTTAGCACCTTTAGGATTGACAAAACTTTCTTGTTGCATCCTATACAACTCTTCTTTAATAAATCCATTAAGGAATGTAGTTTTGTTTATCCATTTGCAAGATTTCATAAAATGTGGCAATTGCTAACATGATTCGGACAGACTTAAGCATAGATACGAGTGAGAAACTCTCATCGTAGTCAACACCTTGAACTTGTCAAAAACCTTTTGCGACAATTCTAGCTTTGTAGATAGTAAGACTACTATCAGCATCCGTCTTCCTCTTGAAGATCCATTTAATCTCAGTGGCTCGCTGATCTTTGCCAAGTCAATCAAAGTCCATACTTTGCTCTTATACATGGACCCCATCTCAGATTTCATGGCTTCAAGCCATTTCGCGGAATCTGGGCTCATCATCGCTTCCTCATAGTTCATAGGTTTGTCATGGTCAAGTAACATGACCTCCAGAACAGGATTACCGTACCACTCTGGTGCGGATCTCACTCTGTTTTACCTACGAGGTTCAGTAGTAACTTGATCTGAAGTTACATGATCATCATCATTAGCTTCCTCACTAATTGGTGTAGTAGTCACAGGAACAGATTTCTGTGATGAACTACTTTCCAATAAGGGAGCAGGTACAGTTACCTCATCAAGTTCTACTTTCCTCCCACTCACTTGTTTCGAGAGAAACTCCTTCTCTAGAAAGGATCCATTCTCAGCAATGAATATCTTGCCTTCGGATCTGTGATAGAAGGTGTACCCAACATTTTCTTTTGGGTATCCTATGAAGACGCACTTCTCCGATTTGGGTTTGAGCTTATCAGGTTGAAACTTTTTCACATAAGCATTACAACCTCAAACTTTAAGAAACGACATCTTAGGTTTCTTGCCAAACCATAGTTCAAACGGTGTCATCTCAGCGGATTTAGATGATGCCCTATTTAACGTGAATGCAGCTGTCTCTAATGCATAACCCCAAAACGATAGTGGTAAATTGGTAAGAGACATCATAGAATGCACCATATCTAATAAAGTGCGGTTACGACGTTCGGACACACCATTACACTATTGTGTTCCAGGTGGCTTGAGTAGTGAAACTATTTCACATTGTTTTAGCTGAAGGCCAAACTCGTAACTGAAATATTTTAGTTCTGCGATCATATCGTAGAAAATTTTATTTTGTTACGATGATTCTCCACTTCACTCTGAAATTCTTTGAACTTTTCAAATGTTTCAGATTTGTGTTTCATCAAGTAGATATACTCATATCTGCTCAAATCATCTGTGAAGATCAGAAAATAATGATACCTGCCGCGAGCCTCAATATTCATCGGACCACATACATCAGTATGTATGATTTCCAACAAATCGGTTGCTCGCTCCATTGTTCCGGAAAACGGAGTTTTAGTCATCTTGCCCAACAGGCATGGTTCACAAGCATCAAGTGATTCGTAATAAAGTGATTCCAAAAGCCCATCAGCATGGAGTTTCATGCGCTTTACAACAATATGACCTAAACGGCAGTGCCATAAATAAGTTGCACTATCATTATTAACTTTGCATCTTTTGGCTTCAATATTATGAATATGTGTATCACTACGATCGAGATCCAATGAACCATTTTCATTGGGTGCGTAACCATATAAGGTTTCATTCATGTGAACAGAACAATAATTATTCTCTAACTTAAATGAATAACCGTATTGCAATAAACATGATCAAATCATATTCATGCTCAACGCAAACACCAAATAACAATTATTTAGGTTCAACACTAATCCCGAAAGTATAGGGAGTGTGCGATGATGATCATATCAATCTTGGAACTCCTTCCAACACACATCGTCACCTCACCCTTTACTAGTTTCTATTTATTCTGCAACTCCCGTTTCGAGTTACTACTCTTAGCAACTGAACCCGTATTAAATGCCGAGGGGTTGCTATGAACACAAGTAAAGTACACATCAATAACATGTATATCCAATATACCTTTGTTCACTTTTCCATCCTTCTTATCCGCCAAATACTTGGGGCAGTTCCGCTTCTAGTGACTGGTCCCTTTGCAGTAGAAGCACTTAGTTTCAGGCTTAGGACCAGACTTGGGCTTCTTCACTTGAACACCAACTTGCTTGCCGTTCACCTTGAAGTTCCCCTTCTTCCCTTTGCCCGTTTTTCTTGAAACTAGTGGTCTTGTCAACCATCAACACTTGATGTTTTTCTTGATTTCTACCTTCGTCGATTTCAGCATCACGAAGAGCTTGGGAATAGTTTCCGTTATCCCTTGCATATTATAGTTCATCACGAAGTTCTACTAACTTGGTGATGGTGACTAGAGAATTCAGTCAATCACTATTTTATCTGGAAGATTAACTCCGACTTGATTCAAGCGATTGTAGTACCCAGACAATCTGAGCACATGCTCACTGCTTGAGCTATTCTCCTCCATATTTTAGCTATAGAACTTGTTGCAGACTTCATATCTCACAACTTGGGTATTTTCTTGAAATATTAACTTCAACTCCTGGAACATCTCATATGGTCCATGATGTTCAAAACGTCTTTGAAATACCGATTCTAAGCCGTTTAAGCATGGTGCACTAAACTATCAAGTAGTCGTCATATTGAGCTAGCCAAACGTTCATAACATCTGCATCTGCTCCTGCAATAGGTCAGTCACCTAGTGGTGCATCAAGGACATAATTTTTCTGTGCAGCAATGAGGATAAACCTTGGATCACGGATCCAATCCGCATCATTGCTACTAACATCTTTCAACTTAGTTTTCTCTAGGAACATATCAAAAATAAAACAGGGAAGCAATAACGCGAGCTATTGATCTACAACATAGATATGCAAATACTATCAGGACTAAGTTCATGATAAATTAAAGTTCAATTAATCATATTACTTAAGAACTCCCACTTAGATAGACATCCCTCTAATCATCTAAGTGATCACATGATCCATATCAACTAAACCATAACCGATCATCACGTGAAATGGAGTAGTTTTCAATGGTGAACATCATTATGTTGATCATATCTACTATATGATTCACGCTCGACCTTTCGGTCTCCAATGTTCCGAGGCCATATCTACATATGCTAGGCTCGTCAAGTTTAACCTGAGTATTCTGCGTGTGCAAAACTGGCTTGCACCCGTTGTAGATGGACGTAGAGCTTATCACACCCGATCATCACGTGGTGTCTGGGCACGACGAACTTTGGCAACGGTGCATACTCAGGGAGAACACTTTTATCTTGAAATTTAGTGAGAGATCATCTTATAATGCTACCGTTAATCAAAGCAAGATAAGATGCATAAAAGATAAACATTACATGCAATCAATATAAGTGATATGATATGGCCATCATCATTTGTGCTTGTGATCTCCATCTCCGAAGCACCGTCATGATCACCATCGTCACCAGTGCAACACCTTGATCTCCATCGTAGCATCGTTGTCGTCTCGCCAATCTTATGCTTCCACGACTATCGCTACCGCTTAGTGATAAAGTAAAGCATTACAGCGCGATTGCATTGCATACAATAAAGCGACAACCATATGGCTCCTGCCAGTTGCCGATAACTCGGTTACAAAACATGATCATCTCATACAATAAAATTTAGCATCATGTCTTGACCATATCACATCACAACATGCCTTGCAAAAAAAAGTTAGACGTCCTCTACTTTGTTGTTGCATGTTTTACGTGGCTGCTACGGGCTTAGCAAGAACCGTTCTTACCTACGCATCAGAACCACAACGATAGTTTGTCAAGTTGGTGTTGTTTTAACCTTCACAAGGACCGGGCGTAGCCACACTCGGTTCAATTAAAGTTGGAGAAACTGACACCCACCAGCCACCTGTGTGCAAAGCACGTCGGTAGAACCAGTCTCGCGTAAGCGTACGCGTAATGTCGGTCCGGGCCACTTCATCCAACAATACCACCGAACCAAAGTATGACATGCTGGTAAGCAGTATGACTTATATCGCCCACAACTCACTTGTGTTCTACTCGTGCATATGACATCTACGCATAAAACCAGGCTCTGATGCCACTGTTGGGGAACGTAGTAATTTCAAAAAAATTCCTACGCACACGCAAGATCATGGTGATGCATAGCAACGAGAGGGGAGAGTGTTGTCCACGTACCCTCGTAGACCGAAAGCGGAAGCGTTAGCACAACGCGGTTGATGTAGTCGTACGTCTTCACGATCTGACCGATCAAGTACCGAACGCACGACACCTCTGAGTTCTGCACATGTTCAACTCAACGACGTCCCTCGAACTCCAATCCAGGCGAGTCTTGAGGGGGAGTTTCGTTAGCACGACGGCGTGGTGACGATGATGATGTTCTACCGACGTAGGCCTTCGCCTAAGCATCGCTATGATATGATCGAGGTGGATTATGGTGGAGGGGGGCACCGCACACGGCTAAGAGATCAAGAGATCAATTGTTGTGTATTTGGGGTGCCCCCTGACCCCGTATATAAAGGAGTGGAGGAGGGGGAGGGTCGGCCCTCTCTATGGCGCCCCCTAGGGGAGTCCTACTCCCACCGGGAGTAGGATTCCCCCTTTCCTAGTAGAACTAGGAGCCCTTCCAAGTAGTGGGAGTAGGAGGGAAGGGAAAAAGAGAAGGAAGGAAGGGGGCGCCCCCCCTCTCTAGTCCAATTAGGACCAACCCATGGGGAGGGGTGCGGCCACCCTTTGAGGCCTTTCTCTGCTTTCCCGTATGACCCATTAAGGCCCAATACGAATTCCCGTAACTACCCGGTACTCCCAAAAATACCCGAATCACTCGGAACCTTTCCGATGTCCGAATATAGTCGTCCAATATATCGATCTTTACGTCTCGATCATTTCAAGACTCCTCGTCATGTCCCCGGTCTCATACAGGACTCCGAACTCCTTCGGTACATCAAAACACATAAACTCATAATATAACCGCCATCGAACTTTAAGCATACGGACCCTACGGGTTCGAGAACTATGTAGACATGACCGAGACACGCCTCCGGGCAATAACCAATAGCGGAACTAGGAAGCTCATATTGGCTCCCACATATTCTACGAAGATCTTTATCGGTCAAACCGCATAACAACATACGTTGTTCCCTTTGTCATCGGTATGTTACTTGCCCGAGATTCGATCGTTGGTATCTCAATACCTAGTTCAATCTCGTTACCGGCAGGTCTCTTTACTCATTCCGTAATACATCAACCCGCAACTAACTCATTAGTTGCAATGCTTGCGAGGCTTAAGTGATGTACATTACTGAGTGGGCCCAGAGATACCTCTCCGACAATCGGAGTGACAAATCCTAATCTCGAAATACGCCAACCCAACAAGTACCTTTGGAGACACCTGTAGAGCACCTTTATAATCACCCAGTTACGTTGTGACGTTTGGTAGAACACAAAGTGTTCCTCCAGTAAACGGGAGTTGCATAATCTCATAGTCATAGGAACATGTATAAGTCATGAAGAAAGCAATAGCAACAAACTAAACGATCAAGTGCTAAGCTAACAGAATGGGTCAAGTCAATCACATCATTCTCTTAATGATGTGATCTCGTTAATCAAATGACAACTCATGTCTATGGTTAGGAAACATAACCATCTTTGATCAACGAGCTAGTCAAGTAGAGGCATACTAGTGACACCCTATTTGTCTATGTATTCACACATGTATTATGTTTCTGGTTAATACAACTCTAGCATGAATAATAAACATTTATCATGATATAAGGAAATAAATAATAACTTTATTATTCCCTCTAGGGCATATTTCCTTCAGTATCAAGGTGTCACAGGAACCGGTTTCTGTGACGAACTACTTTCCAATGAGGGAGCAGGTACAGTTACCTCATCAAGTTCTACTTTCCTCCCACTCACTTATTTTGAGAGAAACTCCTTCTCTAGAAAGGATCCATTCTTAGCAACAAAAGTCTTGCCTTCGGATCTGTGATAGAACGTGTACCCAACAGTTTCCTTTGGGTATCCTATGAAGACACATTTCTCCGATTTGGGTTCGAGCTTATCAGGTTGAAGCTTTTTCACATAAGCATCACAGCCCCAAACTTTAAGAAATGACAACTTTGGTTTCTTGCCAAACCATAGTTCATAAGGCATCGTCTCAACGGATTTTGATGATGCCCTATTTAACGTGAATGCAGCCGTCTCTAAAGCATAACCCCAAAATGATAGCGACAAATTAGTAAGAGACATCATAGATCGCACCATATCTAGTAAGTACGATTACGACATTCGGACACACCATTACGCTGTGGTGTTCCAGGTGGCGTGAGTTGCGAAACTATTCCGCATTGTTTAAAATGTAGACCAAACTCGTAATTCAAATATTCTCCTCCACGATCAGATCGTAGAAACTTTATTTTCTTGTTACGATGATTTTCCACTTCACTCTGAAATTCTTTGAACTTTTCAAATGTTTCAAAATTATGTTTCATTAAGTAGATATACCCATATCTGCTCAAATCATCTGTGAAGGTGAGAAAATAACGAAACCCGCCGCGAGCCTCAATATTCATCGGACAACATACATCAGTATGTATGATTTTCAACAAGTTAGTTGCTCTATCCATTGTTCCGGAGAATGGTGTTTTAGTCATCTTGCCCATGAGGCATGGTTCGCAAGTACCAAGTGATTCCAAAAGTCCATCAGTATGGAGTTTCTTCATGTGCTTTACACCAATATGACCCAAACGGCAGTGCCACAAATAAGTTGCACTATCATTATCAACTCTGCATCTTTGGGCTTCTACATTATGAATATGTGTATCACTACTATCGAGATTGAACAAAAATAGACCACTCTTCAAGGGTGCATGACCATAAAAGATATTACTCATATAAATAGAACAACCATTATTCTCAGATTTAAATGAATAACCGTCTCGCATCAAACAAGATCCAGATATAATGTTTATGCTCAACATTGGCACCAAATAACAATTATTTAGGTCTAAAACTAATCCCAAAGGTAGACGTAGAGGTAGCGTGCGGACGGCGACCACATCGACTTTGAAACAATTTCCCACGCGCATCGTCACCTCGTCCTTAGCCAGTCTTCGCTTAATCCATAGTCCCTGTTTCGAGTTGCAAATATTAGCAACAGAACCAGTATCAAATACCCAGGTGCTACTGCGAGCTCTGGTAAGGTACACATCAATAACATGTATATCACATATACCTTTGTTCACCTTGCCATCCTTCTTATCCGCCAAATACTTGGGGCAGTTCCGCTTCCAGTGATCAGTCCCTTTGAAGTAGAAGCACTCAGTCTCAGGTTTAGGTCCAGATTTGGGTTTCTTCTCTTGAGAAGCAACTTGCTTGCCGTTCTTCTCAAGTTCCCCTTCTTCTTCCCTTTACCCTTTTTCTTTAAACTAGTGGTTCTGTTAACCATCAACACTTGATGCTCCTTTTTTGATTTCTACCTCCGCAGCCTTTAGCATTGCGAAGAGCTCGGGAATTGTCTTATCCATCCCTTGCATATTATAGTTCATCAAGAAGCTCTTGTAGCCTGGTGTAAGTGATTGGAGAATTCTGTCAATAACACTATCATCCGGGAGATTAACTCCCAGTTGAATCAAGTGTTTGCAGTACCTAGACATTCTGAGTATATACTCACTGACAGAACCATTCTCCTCCATCTTGCAGCTATAGAACTTATTGGAGACTTCATATCTCTCAATCCGGGCATATGCTTGAAATATTAACTTCAACTCCTGGAACATCTCATATGATCCATGACATTAAAAACGTCGTTGAAGTCCCGGTTCTAAGCCGTAAAGCATGGCACATTGAACTATCGAGTAGTCATCAACACGCGGCTGCCAGACATTCACAATGTCTGCTGTTGTCGGCGCGGGTGGTACACCTAGCGGTGCTTCCAGGACATAATTCTTCTGTGCAGTAATGAGGATAATCCTCAAGTTACGGACCCAGTCCGTGTAATTGCTACCATCATCTTTCAACTTTGCTTTCTCGAGGAACGCATTAAAATTCAACGGAACAACAACACGAGCCATCTATATACAATCAACATAGACAAGCAAAATACTATCAGGTACTAAGTTCATGATAAATTTAAGTTCAATTAATCATATTACTTAAGAACTCCCACTTAGATAGACATCCCTCTAATCATCTAAGTGATCACGTGATCCAAATCAACTAAACCATGTCCGATCATCACGTGAGATGGAGTAGTCTTCAATGGTGAACATCACTATGTTGATCATATCTACTATATGATTCATGCTCGATGTCGGTCTCAAAACCGGCGGATCTCGGGTAGGGGGTCCCAAACTGTGCGTCTAGGCCAGATGGTAACAGGAGGCAGGGGACACGATGTTTTACCCAGGTTCGGGCCCTCTTGATGGAGGTAAAACCCTACGTCCTGCTTGATTAATATTGATGATATGGGTAGTACAAGAGTAGATCTACCACGAGATCAGAGAGGCTAAACCCTAGAAGCTAGCCTATGGTATGATTGTATGTTGTAGTTGTCGTTTTCCTACAGACTAAAACCCTCCGGTTTATATAGACACCTGAGAGGGTTAGGGTTACACAAGGTCGGTTACAAAGGAGGAGATATCCATATCCGTATTGCCTAGCTTGCCTTCCACGCCAAGTAGAGTCCCATCCGGACACGAGACGAAGTCTTCAATCTTGTATCATCATAGTCTAACAGTCCGGCCAATAGAGATAGTCCGGCTGTCCGGAGACCCCCTAATCCAGGACTCCCTCAGTAGCCCCTGAACCAGGCTTTCAATGACGATGAGTCCGGCGCGCAGTGTTGTCTTCAGCATTGCAAGGCGGGTTCCTCCTCCGAATACTCCACGGAAGAATTTTGAATATAAGGATAGTTTCCGACCCTGCAAAATAAGTTCCACATACCACCGTAGAGAGAATAATATTTCACAAATTCAATTTGCTGACGTATTTTGGCAACATGACATTACGTCACAGCCCGGTGATTATTCGAACCATTTCCTTTAACTAGCCCCGCACATAACGCTAGGCAGTTTTTTGACACGTCCTGTCAAAGCAGAGATTGTGTCCCCTGATTACGGGCTTCTCATCAATACGGGTGTGGGTAACCCAACCGCGCCATCGATTATGGCGCTTGGGGGATAAGCGGGTTTTACCAGGCTAGTGGGGACGCTTAGTTTCGGTTGCCCACATAAAGGGATAAGGATTCACCTTTTCATCCACGCCTTCTTCCTCCTTTGCTTATCCGTCTTCGCGCACTCGAGCTCTAGCGCCCAAGTCCGCACTTCCCACCTCAACCTTTCCCGACCATGTCCTGAGCGGGAGGCAGGTGGATGGTCTCCTCCGTCACAGAGGGAGACATCAAAAAGCTGAGGAGAGCCGGACACCTGCCCGACGACATCGCGCACCGGCTCCTAGATGAGGGGCAGCTCATCCCCACCCCTAGGCCTCATGAGAGGGTGGTGCTCCTCACCCATTTCTTCCGTGGACTGGGATTTCCTCTCCACCCATTTGTCCGGGGGCTCATGTTCTACTATGGCCTAGATTTCCACGATCTGGCCCCGAACTTCATCCTCAATATCTCGGCGTTTATCGTCGTGTGCGAAGCCTTCCTCCACATCAAGCCCCACTTCGGCTTATGGCTGAAGACTTTTAATGTCAAGCCGAAGGTAGTGAGCGGCCGCCAGGCGGAGTGCGGAGGTGCCATGGTGGGCAGGATGCCCAACGTCACATGGCTCGAGGGCTCCTTCATGGAGACAATAAAGGGGTGGCAGTCGGGGTGGTTCTACATCACCGAGCCGCGTGACCCTACATGGGTAGCAGCCCCCGAGTTCCGACCTGGCTTCCCCACACGGCTTACCTCCTGGCAAGAGAAGGGCCTATCCTAGGGTAGTTCGGGAGAGCTGACCGAACTCCAAACATGTATTCAAAACATGGTCAACAAGAAGCTCAAACTCGTCAACGTAGTCCAGGTCATGCTCATTCGCCGGATCCTCCCGTGCCAACAACGGGCCTTCAACCTGTGGGAGTTCGACCCGGCGCAGCACCGAACTCTGAACAGGCTCTTTGACACAACTCACGAAGATGCCTGGAGGGTACTGTTCAAGAGCGCCGAGGTCCCCCCTCCCACTACTGAGGATCGCGGATTCAGCGCGAAGCGCCAAGCCAGTGCGGTAGGCTGCTTTACCTCTTACAGGATACTTGTTTTTTCATATAGATTGACTCCATGCGGGATCTAAACTCCCGTTCCTTTGACAGGACTGGCAGAAAATGGCCGAACAGATCGACTGTCCAGCTCCCTTGCCCGAAGGCCCAGCAAACACTCTTCTGGTGAAGATGCTGACTCTGGCTCCTTATACGGTGTCGGAGAAGACCAAGAAGGCCAAGGGAACCGGAAAGAGTTCCCAACGCCAGGTGTCATCGGACTCACCGTCCGAGGACTCTACGGCGCAATCCTCCCCCGAAGACGAGGGGGTAGAAGGGGATGCTCCCCCTCCAGACGGGGGATACAAGAAAAGGAAGGCCGCCCCAACTGGGGAGACCGAAGGGTCTAAGAAGGGGAGAACTCTCCTTCCGGACTACTCTACCACCGCCGCCGACGATGAAGACGAGTGGCTGCCCAGGGCCAAGCCCCTGGGGAAGTCGTAAGTATTCAGATACCAGAGTAAGTCATAGTATTCCTTTGCTACACTGCTTTCCCTAACGCCGAAACATGATTATGCAGGCCACCATGAGCCAGTATCGATGTATCATCGGACGGCTCCCTGGGCTCGTCGGACATGGATAGCGATCTAGTCCCGACCGCCACCTCCCCTCATCCTGGTGACGACGCCGAGGTGCTGTCTCAAGAGGCATCGGGTCAAGGGGAGACAGTCCTAGAGGCGCCTCAAGGCGACCTCCTGGACTTCGGGAGCCGAGGGGACGGGGCCCCTGAGAGCTCCGAGTTCGGCCTCAGCCGAACACCGCACCGGAAACTCCAGTGGTTCCAGGCTCGGGTAGGCGGCCTCCTTCTAAGAGGGGCGAGACACCTGCACTGGCGACCTCTATCCATCCAGAGGCGCCGGACAATCTGCTGGAAGCGCTTCGCACTGCTTCCATCGACGAGGAGCACCGCGCTATTATGAGTGTGGTGATCCAGAAGGTTCAGTCTGCTAAGAGCGGATTGACTGAAGCCTGTGCCAGCCTTCTAACAGGCTTTGAGGTAAGCGTTTAAAGTATAGGAAAAATATTACCACATAGACAGTAGCCCCTGATGCTCTGTTCAGTGTTCACAAAGAAAAGCCGAATAGAGGATCAGACAGTATCGCAGGAGTCTAATAGAAGTATGTCAATATGCATATGCAGGCTTCGCTGCTGGCGTCCGCCGCACTGACTGCGGAGGTCGACGTACTGAAGCAGGACCTTAAAGGGTCCCAAGACGAGCTCGGCCTTACCAAGAGGCAGCTCGAGGATAATAAAGGTAAGTAGTACCTAGTCTATGTATATGTATAAAAATAATGCGATTGCAAAATGACAGGATTATCATGAATTTGCGAGGGGCCGCGACCGAAGTGGCGACCCTAAAGCAAGCAATGTCTGAGGCCGAAGATAAAGCAGCCAAGGAGCGCACCGAGCGAGAGAAGCACGAGGCTCGGGTGGGCGAGGTGCAGCAAGAGCTCCAGGCTCTCGTGGCGAAGCACGAGGCGTTGGAGCTTGACTCAAAGACGCGAGATTCTGAGCTTGCCGCGGCCCTCGAGAGCGCAAAAAGTGCAAAGGCTGAAGCCCAAAAGGCCCTGCAGGAGATCGACGCAATGAAGAAGATAGCGGCGGGTAAGGCTTTCTATATGCAAAGCAAGCATGTAAAAGTAAATTACCGATTACTTACCCGAATCTAGAGCTCTCCAGGAGCATTCACAGATTTACCCCACAGCATGTCCGATTCCGCACAATTTTACCAGGCCGAGGATGGAAGCTCAATGGAGAAGTTGTTCTGGTCTCAGTATACTGAGGCCGAACACCCGGTGCCAATGAGCGACCAGCTGAAGCAGATGGTCGAGCTACATAAGGCGGCCGAACAGGCCATGAAGGGCTTTATAGTCCGGCTGTGGCCTGGCGACGCCCTTCCAAGCAGCTTCTTCAGCCTGGTGAGGCGGCTTGTGGATGCCTGCCCGCGGCTGGAGGTTGTCAAGCGATCCGTCTGCATTGAAGGTGCACGCCGGGCTTTCGCCCATGTGAAATTGCAGTGGGTCAAGCTAGATGTTGTGAAGCTGATCAAGGAAGGGCCACCGAAGGGCAAGGAGCACCGCCACCCCGAGATGTGCTACGAGGGTGTTCTGTCGGGTGCCCATCTTATAGTGGATGAGTGTTCAAAAGATGTAATATTTGAGTGAGACTTGCTCGTTTTATCCTGTATTTATGAAAACTTGTTTCATATGCGCTATGAAACGCTTGTTCGAATTTAAAATATTGGCTTCTCTTTGGCCGTTTATCCAATCTGAGAGATGGCTAGTCCTCGGCTTCTGCCCCCATGCCACAAGTGCTGGGGTGTTCGGGATAAACCTGAGCACTCTTGTTCCCATGTTTGGGTCCTTCGAGGGAGGTGCTCAGCACAGTGAACAAGGCAACCAGACTAATAATGCTTTATCACTCTCACTTAGCCGTAGAATTCTATAATTTTAAATTTCGGCGAAGCCCCTGGTATTCGGAAGGCCGAATTCGGGGCGCAATACACGCCTTTAAGCCGGACAGGGCCAGCCCCTTGCCCTAAGCGGCATAAGTCTTTAGGGACTCGAAAACCTCACCGAACAGCGACCAGTCTCTCGCCTTATCATGACAGTCAGTTTTAGCTTTCTCTACTGAGGTGCTAAGCCTGGCAGAACCGGGGCACAATCGCAGTAGTTCTCCTAGCGCTACCTTAGCCGATAGAGCGGAATGTAAGGTACCAAAACATAGGAGCCGGGCAAACCCAACATTTGACCAAAGACATGATTCGGAGTTGATGCATATAATGCTATAAGTTCGGGGTGCCGCACTTGTGAAAGTGTTCGGACTTTTCACACCATATTGTGGGGTACGTAAGCCCCTGGTGTATTGGCCGTACCAAAGTGTACGGTTGCAAGGCATCATTAATGAACATATATATATAACAAGAATGCAATAATAGTCGTAATGCCATGCATTGTTTATTCAAAAAATTGTGTTAAAGCGGAATGATACAGATAGTGCGATAAGCAAAGAGTAGGACTATGTCCCTTCCAAGGGAAAGCTGAGAAATTCTATTAAATCGAATATTTCGCTCGTTACTATAATCCACCTGGTAATTCCATGGTGTGACGCATCTGTCTGCCTCCTTGGTTGTTGCATCGTGTGTTCGGCAATAGTGCTGCCGGACAGTGTTTCCAGAGATTAAGGTCCTGAAAAAAAGAGAAGAATAACCAAACGGGGAGCCCCTAGTGTGGTTTAAGCCGCGTCTTGGGGCATGCCACAGTTGTGCCCCCCTCCACACCTGTGCCCATGGTATTTTTAATGCGTAATTATGTATGCGTGGCACGAGTTTCGCCGTATGGCTGGGACTAGGGTGGGGCCGCATTGCTACGCAAGCTCAGATCGCGCCAGATGGTCTGTTTGCCGATTGCTCCGAGCGCGCTTGACGGTGTTCGGGTTTTGAAACGCCGAACTGGTTGGTTGCCTTGAGGGCCGCGGTGTGCTCCTCTGTTCGTAGAGAGCACTCTGTGTTTCCATTTACAGTAATAACACCGCGAGGTCCTGGCATCTTGAGCTTGAGGTATGCATAATGCGGTACCGCATTGAATCTAGCAAATGCGGTTCGCTCGAGCAGTGCATGACAACCACTGCGGAACGGGACTATATCGAAGATTAACTCTTTGCTTCGGAAGTTATCCGGGGATCCGAAGACCACTTCCAGTGTAATTGAGCCTGTGCAATGGGCCTCTACACCTGGAATGACGCCTTTAAAGGTCGTTTTTGTGGGTTTGATCCTCAAGGGGTCTATACCCATTTTACGCACTGTGTCCTGATAAAGCAGGTTCAGGTTGCTGCCACCATCCATAAGGACTCGAGTGAGGTGAAATCCATCAATGATTGGGTCTAGGACCAGTGCGGCGAATCCACTATGACAGATACTAGTGGGGTGGACCCTGCGATCGAAGGTGATCGGACAGGAGGACCATGGGTTGAACTTTGGGGCAACTGGCTCCAACGCATATACGTCCCTGAGCGCACGCTTCCATTCCCGTTTGGGGATGTGCGTTGCATATATCATGTTCACCGTCCGCACTTGTGGGGGGAACCTCTTCTGTCCTCCGGTATTCGGCTGCCGGGTCTCCTCCTCGTCATCGCTATGTGGCCCCTTATCTTTGTTTTCGGCAATTAACTTGCCGGCCTGCTTGAATACCCAACAATCCCTATTGGTGTGGTTGGCTGGCTTGTCGGGGGTGCCATGTATTTGACACGAGCGATCGAGTATGCGGTCCAAACTGGACGGGCCCGGCATAGTTTGTTTAAATGGCTTTTTCCGCTGACCAGGTTTAGAGCCTTTGAATCCGGCATTGACTGTTGTATCTTCAGTATTATCGCTGTTAATGCGGTGCTTATGTTTGTTGCGACGTGGCCTGCTATTGCCGTCCTTGGTATCCGAAGTACCATGGTTCTTTGACATGTTATTGCTGCAAGCCAGCCAGCTATCTTCTCCCGCACAAAAGCGAGTCATGAGTGTCGTGAGGGCTGCCATAGATTTCGGCTTTTCCTGACCAAGGTGCCGGGCTAGCCACTCGTCACGGATGTTGTGTTTGAAAGCCGCTAAGGCCTCTGCATCCGGACAGTCGACGATTTGATTTTTATTTGTAAGGAACCGAGTCCAGAATTGTCTGGCCGACTCTTCTGGCTGCTGAATTATGTGGCTCAAGTCATCAGCATCTGGCGGTCGCACATAAGTGCCCTGAAATTTGTCGAGGAATGCGGCTTCCAGATCTTCCCAACAGCTAATGGAATCTGCTGGCAAGCTGTTACGCCAATGCCGCGCTGGTCCTTTAAGCTTTAGTGGGAGGTATTTGATGGCGTGTAAGTCATCACCGCGGGCCATGTGGATGTGGAGGAGGAAATCCTCGATCCATACCGCAGGGTCTGTAGTGCCGTCGTATGATTCAATATTTACAGGTTTGAAACCTTCTGGGATTTGATGATCCATTACTTCGTCTGTGAAGCATAGAGGGTGTGCAGCGCCTCTGTATTGGGCTACATCACTACGCAGCTCGAATGGGTCTTTCCCGCTGTGTTCGCCCCGGCCGGATTTACTTTTACTATATCCGGCATGACGTTTATCGTCTCGCATAGTGGCGCGCCCTCGTGATCCGTAGATCGATCTTGCATGCTTTGCTTTGTCCTCCAATATGTCTCGCAGGTCTGGCATGTTTCCCCATGCTTTTTTATTTGAATGGCATCGGGGTGCGGGCTGAGCTTTTGGCTGGAATGCCTCTCTATCACGGCCACGAGGTGGCCGATCAGCCGCATCATACGCTTCTTCCTGCAGTCGGGGTAGCAACCTGCACTTTGGGTTACTCTTGGAGGGGCGCTCGCGTTTATATTCCTCGGCAGCGAGGACTTCGGTCCATCTGTCAGCTAGCAGATCTTGATCATCTTGAAGATGTTGCTGCTTTTTCTTCAGGCTATTTGTCGTGGCCATAAGCCAGCGCTTGAAGCGCTCTTGTTCGATGGGATCCTTTGGCACGGCGAATTTGTCGTCGCCGAGGCTTGCCTCGTCTTTGGAGGGGGGCATGTAATTATCATCCTCCTCCTCTCCGTCTGCCGCTCTCTCAGGAGGGCTGGCTCCTCGTTCCTCCTGCTCTAAATCTTGCTGGAGGGGATTGTTGTTGTCTTCGGCACTATCCGGAGTGTTATTATCTCCTGTGCTGGTATCACCACTTTTGCTTTGGCGGGACTTAGAGCGGCGCCGCTGACGTCGGCGCTTGGGTTGCTTCTTGGAGGGGTCATCCTCCACTATCTCGTCGCGATTGCCTTCTTTGGGTGTATCCACCATGTATATATCCTATGATGAGGTGGCTTTCCAGTGCCCTATAGGCGCTGGTTCATGTTCGTCTCCTACATCGTCGTCCATACCGTCGATGTCTTCAGAGTCGAAGTCGAGCCTGTCGGTTAAATCATCGACAGTGGCTACGAAGTGGGTGGTGGGTGGGCATCAAATTTCTTTGTCGTCCGCATCCCAATCCCGTTGGCCATAGTCCGGACAGGGCTCTCCTGACAAAGAGAGAGACCTTAGTGAATTCACAATGTCAACGAAGGGCGAGTGCTGAAAGATATCCGCGGCGGTGAATTCCATGATCGGCGCCCAATCGGATTCGATTGGCAGGGGCGCGAAAGGTTCGGAGTCCGGAAAGGAGTTTGGGGTTTAGGGTTTAGGGTTTAGGGTTTAGGTTCGCAGAGGATGAGGCTGGTGTTCGACCCGATCGCCATTGAGACCGCAGCCCCCGAGGCGGTGTCTAGCCACCCGTCCTCGATCGGCGCGGTTGGCTCCAAGCTAAGGGTCGGAGCTGATGCGGGCGCGGCCTCTAGGGCGCTGTTCGGTGGCAGAGCTAGGTCATACCGTCGGAGCTGATGCGGCGCGCTCGGCTGTGGCTCGAATCCGTCGAAGATCAAGTCTCCGCGGTTGTCAGCCGTGTAGTTCAAACTTCCAAACCTGACCTGATGGCCAGGGGCGTAGCTTTCAATCTGCTCCAGATGGCCAAGCGAATTAGCCCGCAGTGCAAAGCCGCCGAACACGAAGATCTGTCCGGGGAGAAAGGTCTCACCCTGGACCGCATCATTGTTGATGATCGGAGGAGCCATCGGGCCTAAAGGTGACGACACAGAGGAACTCTCAATGAAAGCACCAATGTCGGTGTCAAAACCGGCGGATCTCGGGTAGGGGGTCCTGAACTATGCGTCTAGACCGGATGGTAACAGGAGGCAGGGGACATGATGTTTTACCCAGGTTCGGGCCGTCTTGATGGAGGTAAAACCCTATGTCCTGCTTGATTAATATTGATGATATGGGTAGTACAAGAGTAGATCTACCACGAGATCAGAGAGGCTAAACCCTAGAAGCTAGCCTATGGTCAACATTGAACAACGGGAGTGTTCTGTCAATTTTTGGGATTTTGGGGGGTTCGTTTGGACATTTTTATGCATTAACTGAGTTGTCAATGCATTTATGTGCATAATTCAAATTTGAACTACATGCACATGCTCTAGTTCATATAAATTGGTTGAAAAAACAAATCTATGTCCTTGGGTGCATTCTTAGGTCCCATGCAAGAAATGGGAATGAATTTCAAACACCAGGGCACCGTTGATTGCCGGCAAACATTGAGATGCCTCATTTTTAAATTCTAGTAAATCCAAAACTCGTCTGAAATTCATGAAACTTGGCATGCTTTCATGGAGCGGCATCAACATGTCATGGTTAAATTTTTGTCCCGTTTGGGGCAGGTTTGGGTATATGCTTCTCACAAACCGTAGCTTCTCACAATAAGCATCATGGTTTTGGTAGGGAACGTCCCACCTTTGGGGATGAAACGATATCCACTGCCTCTTATTGCTTCCAAAAATTTTCTCGTGTCAACATAGAACAACAGGAGTGTTGTGTCAATTTTTGTGATTTTTCGGGGTTCTTTTGGACATTTTTATGCATTAACTGTGTTTTCAATGCATTTATGTGCCTAATTCAAATTTGAACTACATGCACATGCTCCCGTGCATATAAATTGGTTGAAAAATCAAATATGTGTCCTTGGGTGCATGCTTAGGTCCCATGCAATAAATGGAAATGAATTTCAAACACCATGGCACCGTTTATTGCCGACAAAACATTGAGATGCCTAGTTTTTAAATTCTAGTAAATCCAAAACTCGTCTCAAATTCATGAAACTTGGCATGCTATCATGGAATGGCTCCCGACATGATGTGGTATTTTTCGTGTCCATTTTGAGAGAAGGCGCACTCAAATAATGACAGCCAACAAAGGCATGTTGAAAAAATAGTTGCCACTTAGTATCTCGGACGTTTGTATAATTCAAAACATGTGCGTTCTATTAACCATTCACGTGATGCCACGTGTCTTGGTTTTAATGGTTGTAGGAGGTGTCGTGCGGACAACTGCTTGACCTTGACTGAACGGGAGGCGTGCGAGCTTAGTCCGGTGCATAGGCCGACCGAGAGGCGTGCAAGCTATCCTCCAATGTGCAGGCTCACTGGGAAGCATGTGAGCTTTACGCTGCGCAGGCTCACTGGGAAGCGAGCCCTTTGACTTCCATGGACGCCTGCCTTCCTCTCCATTAATGGCTCCCGGGCCGCTGTATAATACGGGCGGCCTTACTGTTCGCCTCCCATTCCCCCCCCCCCCCCCCCCCCCCCCCCCCCCCCCCCCCCCCCCCCCCGCAGACCTCCACCGCCATGGCGCAGAATGATCATCTGCCACTAGTCTTCAAGTTTGGTGAAGTCGACTCCAAGCTGGAGGAGATAGAAAATAAGGAGGAATGGGGCCTCATGGACATGTCCCAGAACAAGTTGGCCGCGGCGGTTGCCGCCCCCGCTCCCGTCCTAGCTCCCATCCACGTGCCCGCGCCAGCGACCATCCCCGTAGCATTGATGGGCTGGTCGCCGAGCACTATCGGAGAGCTGGAAGCCGCGGGCGTCAGCGAGCTCTCCGCGGACCCGCGCGAGCTCGTGTACATGCTAGCGCCAGCGCCCGTGCCCATGCACGCCCCTCCACCCACCGTGCCGCCGGCCCCCGTGCGTTTGGCTGCTTCCGCTGCGCCCGTGCGTGCCCCTCCACCCACCGTGGCACCGGTCCCCAGGCGTTTGGCTGCACCCGCCGCGCCCGTGCCCGTGCCCATGCCCCCACCCTCAGCGGCATGGGACGTTGCCGTCAATTACTACCTCTCAGCGGGACCAGTTGCCATCCTCCCGTGCCCCGCCCGTCGATCGTGCGACGACATGATGTTTGATTTACAAGTGAAGAACATTTCGTGCTGCCTTGAAGACTTTAATAATGGCATCCCGGAGGACGACAACGACGGCACGCCACGCCGCCTCAACCTCCGCCGAAAATAGTTTTTTTTGGGGTTTAATACTGTATCTCGAATTCTCGATCATATGAATATAAATTCGAGTGTGACTGAATGAAAGATATGGTTTGAACGAACTCGCATTTTTCTCTCTTAATGTACGGACTTATCAAACGATTTTATTTTGAAAAAAACATCAGTGGTTTTTAAATATAAAACACTCATTGCAAACGTTTTAGTTAGAACATTCGTATGCAAACCGACAGCTTCCCCAGGAAGCCAAGGGAAAATGTGCCGAGCAGGATTTCTGCATCCCTTCAACGCAAACGGTTGTTTTGCATGACCCATGTGCAACCACGTACAAACAATTGGGTAAGATTTGCATATCTGTCATTTTGGGTATGTTGCCATTTCTCAAACTGGAAAGATTGACATTTGTTTATCTAGTAACATTGCCATTTGTCAACCTTGTAACACTGCGATTTGTCAAAAATATGCAGCTACAAATCACTAGCAATATCTAATTTTTGCAACTAAAATCACTAGCACTGTTCATATGAACACCACTAGGAGGCGTGAGTTCATGGACGCATATGCAAATGTACCATTGATTACATACAACAAGTCATCAACCCACAACGATAACGAGGATACATGTTGGATTATAGATCATTTCCAACAAAACATTCTAGTAAAGTTTTTCTCACACAACAAATAACAAAGCGATGAAATGAACTTCAGGTCAACCACTCATCGGTGTTGGAAACGCTTGCTTTGAACCAGAAGTGTTTCTCCGGGAAGGGCCAGCTACTGTCAATCTCAAGACCAGCGCAGGGCTGATCATATAGGCTGAAGCGGCCTATTTCAATACCCATATTGGGACGGTAGGGAAGCATAGTAATGTCCATGGTATAGATACAGTTGCTTCTCATAAATGGTAGTATCATTGTGTCAATAGCAGCTGGATCGCCTTCCACCATCATTGGATAGTTTTGTCCAAGGAAGAGCGAGTTTCCTCCAAGACTTTCAATACTAAACTAGGGAGAAGGTGTTGGCGCTAGTACACCAGTATCCATCCCGAATACCCTGCAACGGATGTTGGAATAGGTCCGGAGAGTGCGACCATATGAGACAACACCTCCTTACTAAGTAACATTAGCAGTGCCCCGTATACATACAAGAAGAGGTGATCCATCGGAATAAGTTGCCAGGCGCCACTGAGTATATGGGTCCTGCTCGTCCTCATGCTCATGAATAAAATTTACAAGTATAGGTGGTGGAATGTTCACAGGACCTTGGAAACACAAGAAGGTTAATTAGTAAAAGGAAACTAGCTAACCCGCATGCATGTGGATGAAACAATTATAATTACGGTGGAAGACAAACGTACAGAAATCATGAGGATTACATGCAAAAACAGTGCCAAGAATGGTGGCAGCAAACACAAGATCCTCATATTGAATTGCATCACAGTACTCATCCGTGTATAGAAACTAATTTTTGAGCAATATCCATCGAGTCAAACCATGAAGGACAGCAACAAGCTTGTCGAAGATAGTGAAAACATAAGCATTCCTATAACCCCAAGAGCGGTTGGGAACACGACAAATTGCTATCTTCCGTAGACAACAGTCAGCATGATCGTATTTGAACTCACGTAGAATACCGGTGTACTCAACCTTCGGGCAGTCATCTGAGATTTTTCGAAGTGGAACCCCGTGACGAGTGTGCACATTCACAAGTTCCCACTCGCAGTTGTACCCAATATAAACAACCCAATCTCCATTTGCACCTGCCCAAGCCTTGCCTTCAAGCGATGGCATCTTAACATCATACGTATCATTATCAAGGGGCATCAACTTACACAAGGCGAGGCTTCCCTCGTCCCCGTGCCAGTCAGCAGTGTCACGGCGAAGAAGATAGGGGAGATCAAACCGCTCCTGAACCCTTGGGTTCCTTGTAATGATGTTATTAGTTGAGTCGAGAATGGTCTTGAACGAACCTGCCATGCTAGCTGAGGTGATGACGTCGCACCGATCAATGAGTTCCTCCACCGCGCATCATTCAGATCGGGGCAAGAATAACGGGGTCGTTTCCGGCTTGTTCCCTCCATGGAGAAGACGATCAAACAATGGCAGAAGGAAGGGTAAAGGCAAATGGAGGAGGGAGGAAGAGCTAGCATGCGATAGCAGTTCCAAATTGAGAGTAAAGGCGAATAGTCGGTGGATAGTTGCCACGGTACACGAAGAGGTGCCTGGGGAGCGAACGGTTGCCACAGAGGTCCCACACTGACGACAAGGGTCGAGTGAACTGCATGCAATCCCATCGCACAACACACACGTCTTGTTAAGTTGAACCGTTTTTGTACTCTTGTGTCAACGCAAACAGTTCATCCGAGTGAACCACATGCCGTATATCCCACACACCTTGATCTGGCTGGCCGTTTCTTTTGTGTCGCCTAATCACAAACAGTTCATCTGAGTGAACCATATGCTGTATATCACACACACCTTCATCTGGCTGCCCGTTTCTTTTGTGTTGCCTAATCACAAACAGTTCATCTGAGTGAACTGTATGTTGTGTATCGCACACGCCTTCATGTGGTTGTCCGTTTATTTTGTTCCTCTTCATCGCAAACAGTTAATTGAACTGAACCGTAAGCCCGTCATCGCACACGCAACTAAAACCTGAACCGTGTTTGATGCATCCGTCATCGCAAACGTTTTATACGTTTCTGACAGTTTTCATACAACACTGTTTGCGATTATGGCATCACACACAGTTTCTCGAAGGGTCTCTGATCGAAGTGTCGCATTAGCAGCATCCTACAGTAGTGGTGGTTTCCACCATGGCGAACTTGTAGTCAGTGCTGTTGACAAACCTGTTGAAAGAGTCGTAAGGCTCTCTAGATGAGGACATGATGGCGCACACACAACTGGGCGACGGCAACCTTCTAATCTATGTTGGCATGTTGATGCCGCTCCATGATAGCATGCCAAGTTTCATGAATTTGAGACGAGTTTTGGATTTACTAGAATTTAAAAACTAGGCATCTCAATGTTTGCGGCCAAGTGACGAAGGCACGGTGTTTGACATTCATTCCCATTTCTTGCATGGGACCTAAGCATGCAACCAAGGACAAAATATTTGATTTTTCAACCAATTTATATGCACAGGAGCATGTGCATGTAGTTCAAATTTGAATTATGCACATAAATGCATTGTAAACTCACTTAATGCATAAAAATGTCCAAACGAACCCCTAAGAATCACAAAAAATAACACAACACTCATGTTGTTCTATGTTGACATGAGAAAAACTTTGAAAGCAATAAGAGGCAACAGATATCGTTTCGCCCCCAAAGTTGGGGTGTTCCCTACCGGAACCATCATGCTTGTTGTGAGAAGCTCTGGTTTGTGAGAAGCATATACCCAAACTTGCACCAAATGGGACAAACAATTTACTACCACATGTTGATGCCGCTCCATGATAGCATGCCAAGTTTCATGAATTTCAGACGAGTTTTGGATTTACTAGAATTTAAAAACTAGGCATCTCAATGTTTTGCTGGCAATCAACGGTGCCCTCGTGTTTGAAATTCATTCACATTTCTTGCATGGGACCTAAGCATGCACCTAAGGACAAACATTTGATTTTTCAACCAATTTATATGCACTGGAGCATGTGCATGTAGTTCAAATTTGAATTATGCACATAAATGCATTGAAAACTCACTTAATACATAAAAATGTCCAAACGAACCCCAAAAAATCACAAAATATAACACAACACTCCTGTTGTCCTATGTTGACACGAGAAAAATTTTGAATTCAATAAGAGGCAATGGATATCGTTTCTTCCCCAAAGGTGGGGCGTTTCCTACCGAAACCATCATGCTTGTTGTGAGAAGCTCTGGTTTGTGAGAAGCGTATACCCAAACCTGCCCCAAATGGGATAAAAATTTTACCACGGCATGTTGATGCCGCTCCATGATAGCATGCCAAGTTTCATGAATTTCAAACGAGTTTTGGATTTAGTAGAATTTAAAAACCAGGCATCTCAATATTTTGCCGGCAATCAACGGTGCCCTGGTGTTTGAAATTCATTCCCATTTCTTGCATTGGACCTAAGCATGCACCCAAGGACAAAGATTTGATTTTTCAACCAATTTATATGCACCGGAGCATGTGCACATAGTTCTAATTTTATTTATGCACATAAATGCATTAAAAACTTAGTTAATGCATAAAAATGTCCAAACGACCCCGAAAAATCACAAAAAATAACACAACACTCTTGTTGTTCTATGTTGACACGAGAAAAAATTTGAAAGCAATAAGAGGCAATGGATATCGTTTCGTCCCCAAAGGTGGGGCATTCCCTACTGAAACCATCATGCTTGTTGTGAGAAGCTCTGGTTTGTGAGAAGCATATACCCAAACCTGCCCCAAATGGGACAAAAACTTTACCACAGCATGTTGATGCTGCTCCATGATAGCATGACAAGTTTTATGAATTTCATACGAGTTTTGGATTTACTAGAATTTAAAAACCAGGCATCTCAATGTTTTGCCGGCAATCAACAGTGCCCTGGTGTTTGAAATGCATTCCCATTTCTTGCATGGGACCTAAGCATGCACGCAAGGACAAAGATTTGATTTTTCAACCAATTTATATGCACTGGAGCATGTGCATGTAGTTCAAATTTGAATAATGCACATAAATGCATCGAAAACTCTCTTAATTCATAAAAATGTCCAAACGAACCTTGAATAATTCCAATTCTTTTATGACACACATATAGTTGCATGATCACTGCAGATAAAAGGTCTAGCCATTCAAACACCGTCCATGGCCGTTGTTACCCCATTATGTAATTCAAATCAAGACGAAAAATCAAGTAGATCCCACACAGTTTATTATAACCAATCGTGTAAGATGCAGCACAAAATATATTTGGACCGTGTCTGAATAAGGGACCATGTCTGATGACACTTTGCGTGCCAGTTTTTTGGCTGAAGAGATTCCAAATTTTCGGCTTCCGCGGAAATATCTACCTCCCCGGCCCCTCCCCCTTACCAAAAGCAACATTTCCCTTATTTCCACCTTCTCTTCCAAGTTGAAACCTTTACTCCTTGCTTGCAGTGCCGCCGCCTCCTCGCCGACGACCCTCCTTCACGCTGCTCGGCCTCGCCTATCCAGGCAGGTAATCCACACCCGACCCCCATCCTCCTCCTCCTTCCACATCCCACATGCCTCAACCGCCGGCACGAGCGCGACACCTTCCACCCAAATCCCCGACCCCTCTGATGACCCACAAGTATAGGGGATCTATCGTAGTCCTTTCAATAAGTAAGAGTGTCGAACCCAACGAGGAGCAGAGGGAAATGATAAGCGGTTTTCAGCAAGGTATACTCTGCAAGTACTGAAATAAGTGGTAACAGATAGTTTTGTGATAAGATAAATTGTAACAAGCAACAAGTAACAAAAGTAAATAAAGTGCAGCAAGATAGCCCAATCCTTTTGGTAGAAAAAGACAAGCCGGAACAAACTCTTATATAAGGAAAAGCGCTCCCGAGGACACATGGGAATATTGTCAAGCTAGTTTTCATCACGTTCATATGATTCGCGTTCAATACTTTGATAATTTGATATGTGGGTGGACCGGTGCTTGGGTGTTGTTCTTACTTGAACAAGCATCCCACTTATGATTAACCTCTATTGCAAGCATCTGCAACTACAACAAAAGTATTAAGGTAAACCTAACCATAGCATGAAACATGTGGATCCAAATCAGCCCCTTACGAAGCAACACATAGACTAGGGTTTAAGCTTCTGTCACTCTAGCAACCCATCATCTACTTATTACTTCCCAATGCCTTCCTCTAGGCCCAAATAATGGTGAAGTGTTATGTAGTCGACGTTCACATAACACCACTAGAGGCTAGACAACATACATCTTATCAAAATATCAAACGAATACCAAATTCACATGACTACTAATAGCAAGACTTCTCCCTTGTCCTCGGGAACAAACGTAATTACTCACAAAGCAGATTCATGTTCATAATCAGAGGGGTAATAATATGCATATAGGATCTGAACATATGATCTTCCACCAAATAAACCAACTAGCATCAACTACAAGGAGTAATCAACACTACTAGCAACCTACTAGCACCAATCTCGGACTTTGAGACAAGAATTGGATACAAGAGATGAACTAGGGTTTGGAGATGAGATGGTGCTGGTGAAGATGTTGATGGAGATTGCCCTCTCCCGATGAGAGGAGCGTTGGTGATGACGATGGTGATGATTTCCCCCTCCCGGAGGGAAGTATCCCCAGCAGAACAGCTCTGCCGGAGCTCTAGATTGGTTCCGCCAAGGTTCCGCCTCATGGCGGCAGAGTCTCGTCCCGAAACGTTCCTTCTTATTTTTTTCTCATCAAAAGACTTCATATAGCAGAAGATGGACGTCGGAGACCCACCAGGGGACCCACGAGGTAGGGGCGTGCCCTAGGAGGGGGGCGCACCCCCCACCCTCGTGAGCAGGGTGTGGGCCCCCTGGCCTTCATCTTTGGCGAGGATTTTTCTTTATTTATTTTAAGATGTTCCGTGGAGTTTCAGGACTTTTGGAGTTGCGCAGAATAGGTCTCTAATATTTGCTCCTTTTCCAGCCTAGAATTCTAGCTGCCGGCATTCTCCCTCCTTATGTAAACCTTGTAAAATAAGAGAGAGTAGCCATAAGTATTGTGACATAAAGTGAAATAACAGTCCATAATGCAATAAATATCGATATAAAAGCATGATGCAAAATGGACGTATCACCCTCCACCAAATAAGCGTCGGCCTAAGCCATGGTGCACCAAGTATAGCCAGAACCACAAGGAGCATTTGGCAACGGAGAAGCAAATCGTGGCCGCATGCGCGGATGAGGTCGCGGTGGCTGCCATTCGTGCCGACCCACAGATCTTGGAGGAGCACCTCGCCGTCGAGGCCACTGTTGACGCCTCATGCATCGACACCGCTATGCGTTTGGCTGCTTTAAACGACAGTTCATGGTGTTTTCTCGAGGGCACCGTCGGTGCCTTCGACGAAGACTACGAGGTGTTTTCTCAGCGTGCACATGCTTACCTCATCTCGAGAGCCAGTAGGTTGGTGCCCGGAGCGGCTCAGGAAACTCACCACTACAACGAGGGCACCCATGATGCGGAGGCGTCGCCCTCTTCCATGTCCAAGGAGCCAATCGTCATCGATATCTCCGACAATGAGGAGTAGCTCGTCTTATTAGCTCACTATAAGGACCCATGTTCAGTTTGCTAGCTACTGCCTTTCCTGAACAAATTCTAGTGAATTGTGCTATCTACTTTTACCATGCAATATTCTGCTATAGTGTATACGTTCTATATGTCGTGCAATGTGGTATTCAATTAACTGCTTGGTTCAATTCTACAAATGTGATGTTCAATTCTTCAGGGTGCAATATTTCCAAGTTGTTAAGCATGCTTGGTTTGGTTAACTGTCGAATATTCTATTAGGAGTATGTTATATTGTTCAATTAGTGTTTAGTTAACTGCTTGGTTCATTTGTGGTGGCTTGGTTCACTTGGTGCGGTGTTTAATTAACTACTTGGTTCAATTCTGCAATGTGATGTTCAATTGTTGTGGCTACATTCTATTATTGTATACCATGTGAGGAATAAATCGAATTTGGCTGTACTAAATACATGAGAAACAAATACAATTGCTATAGTTAAGCATGCTTGGTTTGGTTAACTATCTAATCTTCTATTAGGAGTATCGTTATATTGTGCAATGTGGTGCTCAGTTAACGTTTGGTTCATTTGTTGTGGTGTTTAGTTAACTACTTGGTTTAGTGCTGCAATGCGATGTTCAATTGCTGTGGCTGCATTCTGTTATTGTATACCATGTGAGGAATAAATCGAATTTGGCTGTACTAAATACATGAGAAACAAATACAATTGCTATATTTCCATGTTGTTAAGCATGCTTGGTTTGGTTAACTGTCTGATCTTCTATTAGGAGTATGTTATATTGTGCAATGTGGTGCTCAGTTAATGTTTGGTTCATTTGTTGTGGTGTTTAGTTAACTGCTTGGTTCAATTCTGCAATGCGATGTTCAATTGTTGTGGCTGCATTCTATTATTGTATACCATGTGAGGTATAAATCGAATTTGGCTACACTTAATACATGAGAAACATATACAAGTGCTATATTTCCTAGTTCTTAATCATGCTTGGTTTGGATAAATGGGTTTTCCATGTGGCTTGAATTAATCTGATGAATCTGCAATGTGCTTATTTTTATCAACATATTTTACTGATAGCATGCGAACCCTTACTTAACTTGACGACTAACTACCTTATATGTGTTGCAAGGAAACAATGGGAAGTACTGAGGTTTACAAGATGGTACTAACTATTATACCTTGCCTTTTTTATTTCTTTGCCCCATTTCCAATATAGAGAAGATATCTATGCACATCCTTGTTTTCAGTGTTCATTGATGATTACCTCTCAAACCACCTCTGTGGTGAGGAGGCGAGGAAAGTTTTCATACAACACCCACGGTTCAATATTGAAGTGTTCCTGAAGAGGTCGAAGGATGGAAGGTCAATCATCCACAGGCACTGGCCTAAAATTGCAAAGACCATCAACATGAATGAAGGCCCAATATTCGCCTTCCGCTTCAGCAGTTTTTGGGATGAGATGCATCTCTCTATGTACCGTCTAAGATGCTAATTTCAAAACGTTCTAGATGTTGCATGTGAAACTTGCTGCTGGTGCAGTTGTGTAATGGGGTAGCTGAGTGCTGAAGCTATATCATTTTGTACTCCGATGTATTTCAATTATGAAATCCTGCTTCCTTAATATGGAAATGGAATATATTATGTGCTTAGTATGAATGTCAATTAGATTAGTAAATGGATTATTAATAATAGGGCAATTAGCCCGCTAATTGGCCAATTAGCTTGCTAATTGGGTTTTCCTATTGCAAATGGTTAATGAGAAAACACCGTGGGCGATGACCTCAGGCAACGCACACAGTTTCTAGGAATAAACCGTGTTGGATCACTGAACAATCACACACGACATTCTTTTTAAAACTGTTTGCGTTACGCCACCTTGCCCGAATGTTTTCCTTGTAGCGACTGTGTAGGATGTATATACGAATGGAAACGTTTAGCAGGGACTGACTGTGTGGGATGTACTTGCGATCGGAAACAATTTCGCCATATAATTGTATTTTTTTAGCACTATTGTATGTATTTCCATATTTGAGCGCTCGCCGATCACACACGACCTCATTTTGCCGAGCGTGTGTGCCAGGAGGGCATATCCCCAACGGTTTCTAGGTCATGTGGGAAGGACCCCCCCTATCACCCACACTCACTTGGCGACGGTTCCGAATGCCGTCGTGGAAAGGGGTTAAAAACCGTTTGTTTAGGACCAACGCGTACGAGTGCTATGTCCAATCATCACGTGAGATGGAGTAGTTTTCAATGGTGAACATCACTATGTTGATCATATCTACTATATGATTCACGTTCGACTTTTCGGTCTCAGTGTTCTGAGGCCATATCTGCATATGCTAGGCTCTTCAAGTTTAACCCGAGTATTTTGCACGTGCAAAACTGGCTTGCACCCGTTTTATGTGAACGTACAGCTTATCACACCCAATCATCACGTGGTGTCTCTGCACGACGAACTGTAGCAACAGTGCATACTCAGGGAGAACACTTGTACCTTGAAATTTAGTGAGGGATCATCTTATAATGCTATTGTTGTACTAAGGAAAATAAGATGCATAAAAGATAAACATCACATGCAATCAAAATATGTGACATGATATGGCCATCATCATCTTGTGCCTTTGATCTCCATCTCCAAAGCGCCATCATCATCTCCATCGTCACCGGCTTGACACCTTGATCTCCATCGTAGCGTCGTTGTCGTCTCGCCAACTATTGCCTCTATGACTATCGCTACCGCTTAGTGATAAAGTAAAGCAATTACATGGCGATTGCATTTCATACAATAAAGCGACAACCATAAGGCTCCTGCCAGTTGCCGATAACTTCTACAAAACATGATCATCTCATACAACAATTTATATCTCATCACGTCTTGACCATATCACATCACAACATGCCCTGCAAAAACAAGTTAAACGTCCTCTACTTTGTTGTTGCAAGCTTTACGTGGCTGCTGCGGGCTTCTAGCAAGAACCGTTCTTACCTACGCATCAAAACCACAACGATTTTTCGTCAAGTGTGTTGTTTTAACCTTCAACAAGGACCGGTCGTAGTCATACTCAATTCAATAGAAGTTGGAGAAATAGACACCTGCCAGCCACCTGTGTACAAAGCACGTTGGTAGAACCAGTCTCATGAACGCGGTCATGTAATGTCGATCCGGGCCACTTCATCCAACTATACCGCCAAATCAAAGTAGGACATTGGTGGTAAGCAGTATGACTATTATCGCCCACAACTCTGTGTTCTACTCGTGCACATCATCTACGCATAGACCTGGCTCGGATGCCACTATTGGGGAATGTGGTAATTCGAAAAAATCCTACGATCACGCAAGATCTATCTAGGAGAAGCATAGCAACGAGATGGGAGAGTGTGTCTACGTACCCTCGTATACCGAAAGCGGAAGAGTTATGTAACGCGGTTGATGTAGTCGAACGTCTTCACGATCCAACCAATCCAAGTACCGGATGTACGACACCTCCGTGTTCAGCACACGTTCCGCACGATGATGTCCCTCGAGCTCTTGATCCAGTAGAGGGTCGAGGGAAGAATTGTCAGAATGACGGCATGGCGACGGTGTTGGTGATGTGATCCGCGCAGGGCTTCGCCTAAGCACTACGACAATATGATCGAGGTGGGAAACTATGGAGGGGGGGCACCGCACATGGCTGAGGAACAATTGATGTGCCTTTGGGGTGCCCCCTGCCCCCGTATATAAAGGAGGAGGGGAGGAGGCGGCCGACCTAGGGGCGTGCCAAAGGGGGGAGTCCAACTATGACTCCCGATCCTAGTTGGACTCCCTTTCCTTTTTTTGGAAAGGGGAAAGAGGGAAGGGAGAGGAAGAGGAGAAGGAAAGGGGGGTGCACCCCCCCTCACTAGTCCAATTCAGACTCCCTATAGGGAGGGGCGCGACTACCCCTTGTGGGCAGCCTCCCCTCTCCCATATGGCCCATGAAGGCCCAATATTCCCCCAGGGGGTTCCGGTAACCCCTCGGTACTCCGGAAAAATACCCAAATAACTCAGAACCATTCCGATGTCCGAATACAACCTTCCAATATATGAATCTTTACCTCTCGACCATTCCGAGACTCCTCGTCATGTCCGTGATCTCATCCGGGACTTTGAACAAACTTCTGTCACCAAAACACATAACTAATAATACAAATCGTCATCGAACGTTAAGTATGTGGACCCTATGGGTTCGATAACTATGGAGACATGATCGAGACATATCTCCGGTCAATAACCAATAGCGGAACCTGGATGATCGTATTGGCTCCTACATATTCTACGAAGATCTTTATCGGTCAAATCGCATAACAACATACGTTATTCCCTTTGTCATCGGTATGTTACTTGCCCGAGAGTCGATCATCGGCATCTTCATACCTAGTTCAATCTCGTTACCGGCAAGTCTCTTTACTCGTTCTGTAATGCATCATCCCTCAACTAACTCTTTAGTCACATTTCTTGCAAGGCTTATAGTGATGTGCATTACTGAGAGGGCCCAGAGATTCCTCTCCGATACACAGAGTGACAAATCCTAATCTTGATCTATGCCAACTCAACAAACACCTTCGGAGAGACCTATAGAGCATATTTATAATCACCCAGTTACGTTGTGGCATTTGATAGCACACAAGGTGTTCCTCCGGTATTCGGGAGTTGTGTAATCTCATAGTCAAAGGAATATGTATAAGTCATGAAGAAAGCAATAGCAATAAAACTAAACGATCATTATGCTAAGATAACGGATGGGTCTTTCCATCACATCATTTTCCTAATGATGTGATCACGTTCATCAAATGACAACACATGTCTATGGTTAGGAAACTTAACCATCTTTGATTAACGAGCTAGTCTAGTAGAGGCTTACTAGGGACACAGTGTTTTGCCTATGTATCCACACACGTATCAAGTTTCCGGTTAATACAATTCTAGCATGAATAATAAACATTTATCATGATATAAGGAAATATAAAATAACAACTTTATTATTGGCTCTAGGGCATATTTCCTTCAGGTTCATCCTCAGATAGGCGATAAACCTGGATTAGATTCTTGTGCGGTTAGTCAGGTTGTGGTCTACACCCACGCCGGCTTTCGCTTGAAGTCTGCCAAGTACATTTCGAGTACAGGTGCTAAATGGTGGAAACATGTGTGAATAAGTACACCATTGCATGGTTAATGAACTATTTGCCGCGTCCTTAGATATGGACTACTTGGGGACTTATATGGTTCATAGATAACTTGCCCACCAAACTCAGCCCAGACAAAACCATGCAGTCCGTCGGCGGTCACAAAAATAATGATGCTGCTATTGGGAATCGATCTCCTGACCTCCTATGCAATGTACAAGTAGGTGTCCAATTGGCCAAGCTTATGATCATAGACAAAGCAAAGGTTGACCGATATTAGATAGTCCCACCTCGCTTTCTTAAGCAAAATATCACCAATTTAAATACATCTATGAGTTGATATCAATAAGCCGTCCAGAAAATCAATAAGGAGTGTGTCTGCTTCTCCATGGTTAGCTCTATGGAGAGAGAGGGTTTGAGAGAGCGTCATGGGAGGAATCCATGGGAAGGAGCTTGAGTTGGTCGTGGCCGCGTCCACGGGAAGGAGCAGGGAGGAGTTCAGGCCAACGGAGCAGGCTGAAGTGATGGTGGTGCCACGGCTGCAGTTCGTCCGAGCTGCAAAGGTAGCCGGAGACTGCTGGGGTCTGGGGTTGGGAGCCCCCTGCATGCGCGTGCAGGAGGCGGCCATGGCCTTGGTTCGCTGCATGAAGGGGAACGCAGAAAACGAAGGGAGGCAGCTGTGGCCCGACGATGCAGCAGGAGGAGGGGTCGGATACAGCTATACAGGGCAAGCTCAGCAGCGCGCCATGGCTGCAGCTCGGGAGAACGCAGGGGAAGGAAGGTCGGTGTCCATTGCGACGGCCCGGCGTCACTTAGAGGCATCAGACGGTGGCAGTGATCGATCCGCTACGTCCGTCGCCGCATCCTAGGTAAAGTTTTTTCGTGGGCTTCTGTGTCGGCTAAACAGGCCTTTGGCCTGACAGGAAAGAGATGGAAAGGCTCAAGGAAAAGGGGGAAAGAAAGAGGGTAAAAACGTATGTACATGCGAAGACGTGCGGTGCTGATAGTTGTTGTTTTTTATTGATCAGGCCGACTCCTCTTATTAATATTTTTTAGGTAACTCCAGCATATAGATCACGATGATTGTAGTGTATCTATAAACTCAGGTTTTTTTTGGTATGTTGTAATTTAACCAGATTTAATTTCTAATTATGGAAACAGTGCTCAGTTGTTTGCTTTAAACAGTTCTGAACCTGAGAAGCAGAGAAGCAGAAGTAGGTAGGGTGCATGTTCTGAACTTTTGCATTGAGATTCAGACAATACCGTGGTTGAGATTGCTAAGTGTGATATTGATGTATGATGTTTTCGGAAATATCTAAGAGGCTATGGAAAAAATGTAAGGTTGTCAAAGACAGGAATACATACACTCTTTGCCAAACTAGCGTCCCGAAGTACCTTTGATCCATAGTTTTTTCATCAGAGAATTTTGTCCAGCATTAGCCATGACTAAAGTAGATTCATGTTGCTTCGGTGACAAGAGAGTTTAGGGTGGTCAAGGTGCCTAGGTTTAATTTGGAAATGAGAAAGTTGTAAACAGTTGATTTTTTTCTCTCCATAGCAATGCATGGGCATTCAACTACGTATCTCTTTATGTACACAAATACATGTATTGTGCATGTATATACTTTAACAAATGAATAATTATGTTTTTTGGTAAGACCAATCTTGATAGCATCACATATATGAGTGTTCTCCCATGACAACGCAGGGACCCATAAGCTAAACATGGAAGAATTTTTTCTCTCGTTGCAACGCACGGGCATTTTTGCTAGTATAAAATAACAACTTTATTATTGCCTCTAGGGCATATTTCCTTCAGGTTCATCCTCAGATAGGCGATAAACCTAGATTAGAGTCTTGTGCGGTTAGTCAGGTTGTGGTCTACACCCGCACCGGCTTTCGCTTGAAGTCTGCCAAGTACATTTCGAGTACAGGTGCTAACTGGTGGAAACATGTGTGAAGAAGTACACCATTTCATGGTTAATGAACTATTCGAATTGCCGCGTCCTCGGATATGGACTACTTGGAGACTTATATGGTTCATAGATAACTTGAAATAGATACTCTAAATGCGCCAGATAAGCGTGAGTACTATGGATGGCCTTCTCGTAGGGGATGGGCGAGAATCCATAGTGGTGTATTGTTGTGGTGACTAGTGGACTCGTGTGCGCTTTCTCACCTCAAATAAATTACTGGTAGTCGTAGTACAGGATAGTCACTAAGTCAAAGTTGGCTTGCTGAAGTTAAATCCCACAACACCTTTATTGATACATGATGCATATGTAGATAGTTCCGATGTAAGTCTTGCTGACTACCTTTGTTCTCATGTTTGATTAATTTACATTTCTGCGGGGAGATTTCGATTTCACTAGTAGTTCCATGTGGACTTCAACGAGTAGCTTGTATCCCAGCTACGATCTTGTACCCTTGGAGGGTCTTGTAGATAGTCAGGCTTCTTAGCCTTTTTATTGTAGTTGTTTGTACTTAGACAAGTTATGCTTCCGTTGCTTGTATGCTTGATAACCCACAAGTATAGGGGATCGCAACAGTTTTCGAGGGTAGAGTATTCAACCCAAATTTATAGATTCGACACAAGGGGAAACAAAGAATATTTGAAGGTATTAGCAACTGAGTTGTCAATTCAACCACACCTGGAGATTAATTATCTACAGCAAAGTGATCAGTAGCAGAGTAGTTTGATAGTTTTGATAGTAGTGACAGTAGCAACGGTAATAGTAACAGTGATAGCAATATTTTGTAGCAAGTGTACCAGTGATCATAGCAGTAGTAACGCAGCAAAATCAATAAGGATAAATTCGTAGGCATTGGATCGGTGACTTGTTCCATGATATTCATCATGAGACAGTTATAACCTAGGGTGATACGGCACTAGCTCCAGTTCATCGATATAATGTAGGCATGTATTCCGTAAATAGTCATACGTGCTTTATTAAAGAACTTGTATGACATCTTTTGTCCTACCCTCCTGTGGCAGCGGGGTCCATATTGGAAACTAAGGGATATTAAGGCCTCCTTTTAATAGAGAACAGGAACAAAGCATTAACACATAGTGAATACATGAACTCCTCAAACTACGGACATCACCGGGAGTGGGCCCGGTTGTTGTCACTCCGGGGTTGCCGGATCATAACCGTAGTAGGTGAATATAACTTGCAAGATCGGATCTAGAACATGGATATAATGATGATAACATAAACGGTTCAGATCTGAAACATGGCACCCGGGCCCAAAGTGACAAGCATTAAGCATGGCAAAGTCATAGCAACATCAATCTAAGAACATAGTGGATACTAGGGATCAGGCCCTAACAAAACTAACTCGATCACATGATGAATCTCATCCTACTCCTCACCGACCAGCGAGCCTACGAAGGAATTACTCACTCCCGGTGGGGAGCATCATTGAATTGGCGATGGAGAAGGGTTGGTGATGACGAAGAACGAAGATCCCCCTCTCCGGAGCCCCAAACGGACTCCGGACCTGCCCTCCCAAGGAAGAACAGGGCTTGACGGCGGCTCCATCTTGTGGATCGCGATAATTCTTTCTCCCTAATTTTTCTGGAATAATGTGAATTTATAGTATCAGGGGGGTCATCAGCGGGGCCACCAGGTGGGTACAACCCACCTGGGCACGCCAGGAGATGGGGGCGTGCCCCGATGGGTTGTACCCACCCAGGGGCCCCTCTCCGGTGGGTCTTGGCTCCAGAAATTCTTATTGTTGGTATAAAAAATACTCAAAAAGTTTTGTTCCATTCCGAGAACATTTATTTCTGCACAAAAACAACACCACAGTAGTTCTGCTGAAAACAGCGTCAGTCCAAGGTTAGTTTCATTCAAATCATGCAAATTAGAGTCCAAAACAAGAGGAAAAGTGTGAGAAAAAGTAGATACGTTGGAGACGTATCAACTCCCCCAAGCTTAAACATTTGCTTGTCCTCGAGCAATTCAGTTGATAAACTGAAACTGAGAAAGAAAAACTTTTACAAACTCTTTTTCTCTTGTTTGCATAAATAAGCTTATACAGCACCTAGGTTTTCAGCCAACATTATAACTAACCATGTCAACAATAACTCTTAAAGATTATAATGATTCATATCAATGACATAATCAGCTAGCGAGCAATAATAAGATATCTCAAACAGCAACATGTTGTCAAAACAACCATGATATAATAGGACAATAATGGTATCTCGCTAGCCCTTTCTGAGACCGCAAAACATAAATGCAGAGCACCTCCGAAGTTCAAGCAGCGACTAAACATTGTAATTCATGGTAGAAAAGATCTAGTCATGATGCACCCAAAATTAGCTATACACAATGCATAAATCATGACCGTTGTTGTAACGCCCCAAGACCGGAGCTTCAGATGCCTTCCAGGGTTTCTGGGTTTCGTCGTGTGATTTGTTTGGTCTGTTGCATTTCATCTTTGCATCATGTGCATTGCATCATGTCATCATGCCATCATGTCATTTCTTTTCTTAACTCAACTAAATAAATGGCATGGATCTTTGATTCATTTAAACCGAGGGAATTCACGTGGTGATTTCTCTTTATAACATATCCTCCCAATATTAGGGGGCTATAATAAATATTCCATTCTTTTGGAATTAACCGTTGACACACTTGCAAATAAATCCCAATGCCTTGGTTATCTCAATTCTTGCTCTCCGACTTGTCCTCATTTTCTTTTATCATTTTATCGAGGCTCTTCCTAGATGTTCAACATTTTTGGAAACTTCGGATCCATACTCCTTTCAAACGAGTTGAATTAAATTCAAATACATTTGAATTTATTCTTTCAATCTTGGTCTTTCCTAATTTTCTCGGTCCTAACATATTTTTGTGAGTCCGGGAAAACTATCTGCGCGTCCAACTTCGTCCCCTATCCTCTCTTTCTTTTCTTCCTTATCTCTGTTTTTTTCTCTTTTGAGTGGGAGAGAGGGTGCCCAACAGGCCATTTAGGCCCAGCTGCACCTCAGGCCATTCGCAGCCCACTTGGGCCTCCCTAGGCCCACCCCAGCGCTGGCCTCTAAGGCCCAGCCGCCCCACCAGCTCCATAACCCTAGCTACCCCGATCCCCTCCACTCGATCCCCATCTCTCCCTCTCGTTCCTGTACGCCGCTGCACAATGCAAGCATCGAGCCAGGAAGACTTGCTCGATCCCCCTCCTCTTTCTTCGATCTCCCAGCGCCGCCAACCTCCTCTTCCCGATCTCCTTCCTCCTCTCGTTCGACCCCACACGCAGGACCCCGCGTCGGCCTCTCCTTCCCCTGCGACCTGCACTGCGCCTCTACTGTCGATGCCTTGCCCGGATCCTCGTTGCCTCACCGCCATGGCGCCCGCGCCGGCGACCTCGCAGGTCGCTGCCTCACACCATGTTCATCTTCCTAGAGTCCCAGTGCCTGATCCCCTCCAAGCCACCGACGACGACCGAGCCTCCCCCGGCGCGCCCCTGCACCGGTCCCTGCCGCGCCCCTGCATCGAGCAGCCAGAGCCGCGTCACCGGATCCTGTTCGCTGCTGCTTCGTCCGCCGTCCCCAGCCTCCAGCCTTCACGCATCGTCTCTGCATCTGGGTGGCTATAGTGCCTTCTTCCCCTCCGCTGCTTGTGCTCCTTCCTCGCGCGCGAACGGGCAGATGCCCCCTCCTCCTGTCTGCACCACGCCATGGCCCTCCTGAGGCCAACACCGCACAACGTATGGGTTGGCCTTCTCCTTGTCTATGCACCACATCGCTGCTCGTTGCATGCCAAGACCGCCTCCATGGTACTCGTCAAGTACACCATCGGCAAGACCATATGGATGCTCGTACTAGAACAGACCGAAACGCTTCCTCTACGACCCGTGCACGACTATGGGGATTCACCAAGTACCTTTGGATGTTCCAAGTTCGTCTACACAAAACGCCAAGTACCACTCATGTCGGCAAGACCCGCAAGTCGGACCCCGAACGATCGATGTCTCGTGGACCGTGTACAACTACCGTCGCCCTTGAAGACGTTGGAGTCATCAAGTACCTCTCCGAACGAACGCGAACGACTACCGTCGCAAGAATGGGACCGGAAAGTCCAAAGACCCCAAGTACCACGACACCGATGACATGAACATCTACGGAAAATTGTGCAACTAAGAACGTGAACGACTACCCCCGCCAAGATCACGAGTACCTCTACCGTCGTCATGTACCCCTACTTCCACTACCGAAAGTCCCAAGAACGTCTACTTCCCCTACACCGCTTTGAACTTGAACCCCTCCGATAACGCACGCTTCGAAGGTATAACCCCGAGACGACCGTCCGAGAATGTTTGCATGTGTTGTATGAGATGCACCCGCCGTCTGCACCATGTCCGAGTTGTCACTTGCTCGGTCCTCCTCTTTTGCTGTCGTCGACCCATGGGAACCCGGAATCCAGGATCACCCCACCATCTTTTGCACGCATCCGCACACTTCTCCTTTGCATCGGTATCTCAATCGAGTTACCGGAATCGGAACGTTGCAGTGGCACCGTTTTCGTTATCGTTGCCGTGGCACCCCTTTTCTTTCCACCACGGTGTCAAATGCTCCTTAATATGCTCTTATCAACATTCTCATAAATATGGCTTAAAACTTGAACATGTCATCCGCATCATGTTAACAACATTAAGATGGTTTAAATTGTGTTTGCTTTAATTTGGTAAATGCATATGGGGATTCACCGGATTCGTTATTTGTTATATCCGGCCCCATTTAAATTGTTTAGATGGTGTAGTTTTGTTATGCCTCACCTCTTGCCATGTTAACCAACATTTAATATTGGTGGATACATAACCGAGAGAGAACTAAATAATAGATGTGGTGTTCCGTCAATATGCAACCCGTTGCATATTGAGCTCCACTTAATTTGTAGTTTTGGTTGTTGCACTTTGCCATGTCATGCATATTTAAACCGGACATGCATCATACTTGGTTGTGCATCATGCCATGCTTATGTGTTGGTTGTTTACCTTGTTGTTTGCATCTTTTCCGGTGTTGCTTCTTCGGGTTAGTTCCGTTAACGTCGCGTTTGTGAGGATCCGTTCGACTACGTTCGTTTGTCTTCTTCATGGACTCGTTCTTCTTCCTTGCGGGATCTCAGGCAAGATAACCATACCCTCGAAATCACTTCTATCTTTGCTTGCTAGTTGCTCGCTCTTTTCCTATGCCTATGCTGCGATACCTACCACTTGCTTATCATGCCTCCTATATTGTTGAACCAAGCCTCTAACCCTCCTTGTCCTAGCAAACCGTTGATTGGCTATGTTACCGCTTTGCTCAGCCCCTCTTATAGCGTTGTTAGTTGCAGGTGAAGATTGAAGTTTGTTCCTTGTTGGAACATGGAGATGTTGTTCCGTGTTGGAACATGTTTACTTGTTGGGATATCACAATATCTCTTATTTAATTAATGCATCTATATACTTGGTAAAGGGTGGAAGGCTCGGCCTTATGCCTGGTGTTTTGTTCCACTCTTGCCGCCCTAGTTTCCGTCATATCGGTGTTATGTTCCCGGATTTTGCGTTCCTTACGCGGTTGGGTATAATGGGAACCCCTTGACAGTTCGCCTTGAATAAAACTCCTCCAGCAAGGCCCAACATTGGTTTTACCATTCACCACCTAGCCTTTTCTTTCCCTTGAGTCGACCGGCTCAAGGGTCATCTTTATTTAAACCCCCGGGCCAGTGCTTCTCTAAGTGTTGGTCCAACCCAGAGCACCGTGCGGGGCCGTCCCTTGGCAACTTGGGTTACGTTGGCTCCCGTACGCTTAGCTTATCCGGTGTGCCCTGAGAACGAGATATGTGCAGCTCCTATCGGGATTTGTCGGCACATTTGGGTGGCTTTACTGGTCTTGTTTTATCATTGTTGAAATGTCTTGTAACCGGGATTCTGAGTCTGATCGGGTCTTCCCGCTAGAAGGAATATCCTTCGTTGACCGTGAGACCTTGTGATGGGCTAAGTTGGGACACCCCTGCAGGGTTATGAACTTTCGAAAGCCGTGCCCACGGTTATCGGCAGATGGGAATTTGTTAATGTCCAGCTGTAGAAAACCTGAAGTTGACCTTAACTAAAATACATCAACCGCGTGTGTAACCGTGATGGTCTCTTCTCGGCGGAGTCCGGGAAGTGAACGCGGTGTTGGAGTAATGCTTGACGTAGGTTGTTCTAGGATCACTTCTTGATCATTGTTTTATCGACCGTGCCTTGCCTTCTCTTCTCGCTCTCATTTGCGTATGTTAGCCACCAAACATGCTAGTCGCTTGCTGCAGCTCCACCTCATACCTTTTACCTTACCCATAAGCTTAAATAGTCTTGATCGCGAGGGTGTGAAATTGCTGAGTCCCCGTGACTCACAGATACTTCCAAAACCAGTTTGCAGGTGCCGATGTTACCGAGCAGGTGATGCAACTAAGCTCAAGGAGGAGCTCGATGAAGATATTGTCCTTTGTGTTGTTCCGTTTCCAGTTGACCAGTAGTGGAGCCCAGTCGGAACGATCGGGGATCTGTGTAGCATTTGGGGTAGTCTTCTTTTATTTTGGTTCCGTAGTCGGACCTTGATTGTATCTGGTTGATGTAATGCTTTAGTCATGTAATTGTGTGAAGTGGCGATTGTAAGCCAACTATGTATCTCTTTCCCTTATGTATTACATGGGTTGTGTGAAGATTACCTCACTTGCGACATTGCTTTCAATGCGGTTATGCCTCTAAGTCGTGCTTTGACACGTGGGAGATATAGCCGCATCGAGGGCGTTATAAGTTGGTAATCAGAGCCTTCCCCGACCTTAGGAGCCCCATTGCTTGATCGAATTAGCGGACGTTGTTGAGTCTAGAAAAATGTTTTGAGTCATTTAGGAATTATATATCGGAGAGTTTAGGACTTCTTTTTACTCCCCAGTCCCTTCATCGCTCTGGTAAGGCATCCTGACGTAGAGTTTTGACTCTTCTCTTCTCAAATTTCACTAAAAAAATTAGGATCATGCGGGTATCTTGGAATTGTTCCGATGGTTTTGTGACGAGAACATTGTTCTTGGTGCCTCCTGTCATTTAGGGGTTGTGGCAGTGTCCCAGGGAGTTGAGCTCCGAGGTGTTGTCGTCACGATTTTATCGTTGCAGTTCTGGAATACCTGAGATTAGTTTCGCCGACATCGAAAATCTCTTTTATGCAGTTGTTGGTGAGATAACCTCGACGCCACCCAGTACTGGGGCGGGAGTTCGGGAGTATTGCCATAACTCGTATAACGGATGCTTTTCGAAGGTTGAGGTAGATGATTTCCGAAGGTTTCTTGGTTATGTGTTGAAGGATGGATACAGCTGGATGTAGGATTTGCTAGTTTGGGTGAGATATTATGCTTCCCCTTTATCCCCAACACCTGATTGCATAACCGGAAAATTTCAGGAGTTTATAAGTGGGAATTCAAGTAGCTCTTAGGATATCTTTCCGACAGATGTATGATATGAAATTGGGGTTCGACGTCTAGTGGTGCGCCTATCCACGGTTGGTTTTACAGTGGTCTCGTTATGTCTTAAAGAGTCCTTGGCTATGCCGACTCGGGGATGCTTCGTATGTCATGTGCACTGCCTTGTACATGATGGTGCTGTACGATCGAGCCCGTGTAGGCCCCACCACAAAAACTTCGGACGAAATCTCTATCATATGTTTGTTCCGGCTTATTCCGCAAGCCAATCCTTTGTTTTGTTTTGAGTTGTGGTATTCGAGTTGCTTCGAAGTCAAATGTTGATTCCATACCTTCCCCAAATGGTGTTCTCATGTTCCCATGTGAATACCAATCCTTCATGATAATCGAGATTGTCATGTCAATCCTTTTCTACCGGTGTGTTTTCTCTTCAAGTGGATCCGATCATTCCAATATCAGCAAGATCAATTATTAGTTCTTCTCAACGGTGTTTGTTCCATTCGTCCCAAGCTGCCTTTGCTTTTCCCCCCCCCCCCCCCTTTTTTTTCAAGGAATCCGATGTAGTAATCAAGTATCCTTTTATTCTTGTGAAGTCTCTCCATTCTTTCCGTCAATGTTCTTATCCGTTGATTCTCATGAAGATCCTAATGGAGCTTCAAGTTCATCATTCTCCATTCTTTTCTTCTCCGGTGGATTCAATTCAAGCTTTTGGTGTTTCTTTATACTTTCCTCGTTTCTAATGCCTTCTCATGCCGGTGCACCTTATATTCAGTCTTTTCTCGCTATTCAATTATTTCGGAGTGCTCAAGATATCTCGGAGATTCGTGTTTCCACTCTGCTTTCGTTCCAGCTCTTGCGAGGATGTTACCTCATTCAAGTCTTTTAATTCAACCGGTGCAATCTCTCTCTTTAAATCATTCAACGGTGTTTTCTTTTGAGTGGGCCCTAACCCACAGGTCTTTTCCCAGGATCTTACCTGACTCTTCTTATTTCTCGGAGCTATCCTCAAATTTCTTTTCGAAGTTTGACGTAAGAATGATTTATCATCAGACAAACGCCTTTCTCCAAGATCGGTTAAATTCTTTTCATCGTTGGATCAACCTTTCCATTCTTCATTCCGGTGTGCCTCAATAATTCTTGGTGGTGTTTCTCGTCGTCATTCTCAACATTTGAAGACCGAAGAAGAGTTTTACCTCCATATCTTATCCATTCTCTTCAAGATTCATGATTCTAGCTTGTTGCCTTCCTCTCATAATTGTTTTCGATTGTGAGAATTCTTTTCACCCATCCGAAGCATTTCTTGAGTTGCTTTCCATTTCTTTCCTCTGAAGGCCATCTTTTCAAATATTATTCATTTCAGCTGGCAGCTCACATTCTCCAAATCTTTTCGGTGCATCAATCAAATATCCTCTAATTAGTTCTTGATCTCTTCGTTCTCATGTACCTAAATCCCCTCAAGCTTCTTCGTTCATTTGCTAATTCTTTCCGGTGTTTCTTTATATTTTTTTCATTGTTCATTTTCAATTCTTACGGTGGTTCATTCAAGATTCTCTTCTTTCGTTTATCATATCAATTTAATTGTTATTTCTTTCCTACCGATGGTTCGTTGAAGACATTCCCAAGTTTATGTTATATCTCTCTTAATTTTTCTCTACGAGAATAAGTAATATGCCAAATCCGTTGATTGTCATCAATTTAATTGGTGAAGGATACGCATAACATAATTCTTATCCTTGTTCCATCCAAGTGATCAATTCCTTTTTCCGGAGTGGTTCATCATATCACATTCTCAGTTCGAGATGCTTTATCTTTTCTTTTCCCGGAGTTCCAAGCTCTCTCAATTATATCGTCATGAAGATCCATCTAATCATTACAAGGTTTCACCTTGTGTTTTCAACTTCTCTTTCTTTTCGTTATCCTTTTGTTTACCGGAGTTCTTCATGGAGGCTCTACATGTTGGTTCATCAAGGATTTAATTCCTTTTCAAAGTGTTCATTGAGATTTTTTTCTAAAGGAGCTCAAGTATTCTTCTTCGTGCAATCCGGAGTGCGATTCCTTCTACCATATCATTAGAGGTGGTACTATGTCATTCTTGATAATTTGAGTTCATGTTTCATGATTCACATGTTGTTAAGAATGAGATATTCTCAATCCATCAATCTCTTCGTTGGAGTTATCTTGGGTTATATTTCACCTAAAGCTTTCCCTAAGGATTGTTGCTATCTATGGTGCTTATAAAGGACCCAAGTTCTTCTTTATCCTCCCGGTGAAATACTTTCTCGTCTCCTTCTTGATATCAATCCAATTCTTTTCCCGTGAGTGGCAGGTTGTCACCTCATAATTTGAGATGTATTCCATAAGACCATATCAAGCATATCCTTTTTGTTGTTGGTTTTCCAACAATTCAGTTCAATCCTTCTTTTAAGGATGCTTTTCAAATTCTTTTGTGGCAGAAGTTGTCATTTTCTTCTCAATTCCTTCCTTTTCATTTATCTATCGTCTATTTCTTTCTTCCGGAGGCATTGTGATGTTGCTCTCCTCGACCCATCATCTTGTTTTGTCAAGATCATGTTCTTTCCTTTGCTAATTCATTCAACTGGAGTGTTGTGTCATCCCTTCAATTTCTTTTCATCTTATCAAGCTTTATTCTCTTTTCTACTGGAGTGCTCTCCAAATTATATCATTATTATGCCTTCTCTGTCTTGTTTTAACCGGAGTGTTGTGTCATCTGCTCAAGTTCTTTTCGTCTTATAAAGTCTTGCATCTTGTTTCATCGGAGTGCTTGCATCTACTTCTTGTCCATTGTAACCTTTTCTTATGTCTTTCAACCCACAAGGTTCCCGTAATGTTCCTCCTTTCTAACGAAGTGTTTTCAACCTCGTTCATCTTTGTTGTATTCTTTCTTTCAATTTGTTCAACCTTTCAAGGGTCTTTGGTTTCACTCGTTTTTCAAAGAAGCAACCTTAGTTTTACCTCTTCTCCTTCTCTTCCGTTTTCCCCCCGGTGCCATTCTAGATCTCGGGACGAGATCCTCTCGTGGTGGTGGAGTGTTGTAACACCCCAAGACCGGAGCTTCAGATGCCTTCCAGGGTTTCTGGGTTTCGTCATGTGATTTGATTGGTCCGTTGCATTTGATCTTTGCATTATATGCATTGCATCATGTCATCATGCCATCATGTCATTTCTTTTCTTAACTCAACTAAATAAATGGCATGGATCTTTGATTCATTTAAACCGAGGGAATTCACGTGGTGATTTCTCTTTATAACATATCCTCCCAATATTAGGGGGCTATAATAAATATTCCATTCTTTTGGAATTAACCGTTGACACACTTGCAAATAAATCCCAATGCCTTGGTTATCTCAATTCTTGGTCTCCGACTTGTCCTCATTTTCTTCTATCATTTTATCGAGGCTCTTCCTAGATGTTCAACATTTTTGGAAACTTCGGATCCATACTTCTTTCAAACGAGTTGAATTAAATTCAAATACATTTGAATTTATTCTTTCAATCTTGGTCTTTCCTAATTTTCTCGGTCCTAACATATTTTTGTGAGTCCGGGAAAACTATATGCGCGTCCAACTTCGTCCCCTATCCTCTCTTTCTTTTCTTCCTTATCTCTGTTTTTTTCTCTTTTGAGTGGGAGAGAGGGTGCCCAACAGGCCATTTAGGCCCAGCTGCACCGCAGGCCAGCCGCAGCCCACTTGGGCCTCCCTAGGCCCACCCCAGCGCTGGCCTCTAAGGCCCAGCCGCCCCACCAGCTCCATAACCCTAGCTACCCAGATCCCCTCCACTCGATCCCCATCTCTCCCTCTCGTTCCTGCACGCCGCCGCACAACGCAGGCATCGAGCCAGGAAGACTTGCTCGATCCCCCTCCTCTTTCTTCGATCTCCCGGCGCCGCCAACCTCCTCTTCCCGATCTCCTTCCTCCTCTCATTCGACCCCACATGCAGGACCCCGCGTCGGCCTCTCCTTCCCCTGCGACCTGCACTGCGCCTCTGCTGTTGATGCCTTGCCCGGATCCTCGTTGCCTCTCCGCCATGGCGCCCGCGCCGGCGACCTTGCAGGTCGCTGCCTCACTCCATGTTCATCTTCCCAGAGTCCCAGCGCCCAATCCCCTCCAAGCCGTCGGCGACGACCGAGCCTCCCCCGGCGCGCCCCTGCACCGGTCCCTGCCGCGCCCCTGCATCGAGCAGCCAGAGCCGCGTCGCCAGATCCTGTTCGCTGCTGCTTCGTCCGCCATCCCCGGCCTCCAGCCTTCACGCATCGTCTCTGCATCTGGGTGGCTATAGTGACTTCTTCCCCTCCGCTGCTTGTGCTCCTTCCTCGCGCGCGAATGGGCAGATGCCCCCTCCTCCTGTCTGCACCATGCCATGGCCCTCCAAAGGACAACACCGCACAACGTCTGGGTTGGCCTTCTCCTTGTCTATGCACCACATCATTGCTCGTTGCATGCCAAGACCGCCTCCATGGTACTCTTCAAGTACACCATCGGCAAGACCATATGGATGCTCGTACTAGAACAGACGGAAACGCTTCCTCTACGACCCATGCACGACTACGGGGATTCACCAAGTATCTTCGGATGCGCCAAGTTTGTCTACACAAAACGCCAAGTACCACTCATGTCGGCAAGACCCGCAAGTCGGACCCCGAACGATCGATGTCTCGTGGACCATGTACAACTACCGTTTCCCTTGAAGACGTTGGAGTCATCAAGTACCTCTCCGAACAAACGCGAACGACTACCCTCGCAAGAACGGGACCGGAAAGTCCAAAGACCCCAAGTACCACGATACCAATGACATGAACATCTACGGAAAATTGTGCAACTAAGAACGTGAACGACTACCACCGCCAAGATCACGAGTACCTCTACCGTCGTCATGTACCCCTACTTCCACTACCTAACGTCCCGAGAACGTCTACTTCCCCTACACCGCTTTGAACTTGAACCCCTCCGATAACGCACGCTTCAAAGGTATAACCCCGAGATGACCGTCCGAGAACGTTTTCATGTGTTGTATGAGATGCACTCGTCGTCTGCACCGTGTCCGAGTTGTCACTTGCTCGGTCCTCCTCTTTTGCCGTCGTCGACCCATGGGATCCTGGAATCCGGGATCACCCCACCATCTTTTGCACACATCCACACACTTCTCCTTTGCATCGGTATCTCAATCGAGTTAACGGAACCGGAACGTTGCAGTGGCACCGTTTTCGTTATCGTTGCCGTGGCACCCCTTTTCTTTCCACCACGGTGTCAAATGCTCCTTAATATGCTCTTATCAACATTCTCATAAATATGGCTTAAAACTTGAACATGTCATCCGCATCATGTTAACAACATTAAGATGGTTTAAATTGTGTTTGCTTTAATTTGCTAAATGCATATGGGGATTCATCAGATTCATTATTTGTTATATCCGGCCCCATTTAAATTGTTTAGATGGTGTAGTTTTGTTATGCCTCACCTCTTGCCATGTTAACCAACATTTAATATTGGTGGATACATAACCGAGAGAGAACTAAATAATGGATGTGGTGTTCCGTCAATATGCAACCCGTTGCATATTGAGCTCCACTTAATTTGTAGTTTTGGTTGTTGCACTTTGCCATGTCATGCATATTTAAAACGGACATGCATCATACTTGGTTGTGCATCATGCCATGCTTATCTGTTGGTTGTTCACCTTGTTGTTTGCGTCTTTTCCGGTGTTGCTTCTTCGGGTTAGTTTCGTTAACGTCGCGTTTGTGAGGATCCGTTTGACTACGTTCGTTTGTCTTCTTCATGGACTCGTTCTTCTTCCTTGCGGGATCTCAGGCAAGATGACCATACCCTCGAAATCACTTCTATCTTTGCTTGCTAGTTGCTCGCTCTTTTGCTATGCCTATGCTGCGATACCTACCACTTGCTTATCATGCCTCCTATATTGTTGAACCAAGCCTCTAACCCACCTTGTCCTAGCAAACCGTTGATTGACTATGTTACCGCTTTGCTCAGCCCCTCTTATAGCGTTGTTAGTTGCAGGTGAAGATTGAAGTTTGTTCCTTGTTGGAACATGGAGATGTTGTTCCTTGTTGGAACATGTTTACTTGTTGGGATATCACAATATCTCTTATTTAATTAATGCATCTATATACTTGGTAAAGGGTGGAAGGCTCGGCCTTATGCCTGGTGTTTTGTTCCACTCTTGTTGCCCTAGTTTCCGTCATATCGGTGTTATGTTCCCGAATTTTGCGTTCCTTACGCAGTTGGGTATAATGGGAACCCCTTGACAGTTCGCCTTGAATAAAACTCCTCCAGCAAGGCCCAACATTGGTTTTACCATTCGCCACCTAGCCTTTTCTTTCCCTTGAGTCGGCCGGCTCAAGGGTCATCTTTATTTGAACCCCCGGGCCAGTGCTTCTCTAAGTGTTGGTCCAACCCAGAGCACCGTGCGGGGCTGTCCCTTGGCAACTTGGGTTACGTTGGCTCCCGTACGCTTAGCTTATCCGGTGTGCCCTCAGAATGAGATATGTGCAGCTCCTATCGGGATTTGTCGGCACATTCGGGTGGCTTTGCTGGTCTTGTTTTATCATTGTCGAAATGTCTTGTAACCAGGATTCCGAGTCTGATCGGGTCTTCCCGCTAGAAGGAATATCCTTCATTGACCGTGAGAGCTTGTGATGGGCTAAGTTGGGACACCCCTGCAGGGTTATGAACTTTCAAAAGCCGTGCCCGCGGTTATGGGCAGATGGGAATTTGTTAATGTCCGTTTGTAGAAAACCTGAAGTTGACCTTAATTAAAATACATCAACCGCGTGTGTAACCGTGATGGTCTCTTCTCGGCGGAGTCCGGGAAGTGAACACGGTGTTGGAGTAATGCTTGACGTAGGTTGTTCCAGGATCACTTCTTGATCATAGTTTTATCGACCGTGCCTTGCCTTCTCTTCTCGCTCTCATTTGCGTATGTTAGCCACCAAACATGCTAGTCGCTTGCTGCAGCTCCACCTCATACCTTTTACCTTACCCATAAGCTGAAATAGTCTTGATCGCGAGGGTGTGAGATTGCTGAGTCCCCGTGACTCACAGATACTTCCAAAACCAGTTTGCAGGTGCCGATGTTACCGAGCAGGTGACGCAACTAAGCTCAAGGAGGAGCTCGATGAAGATCTTGTCCTTTGTGTTGTTCCGTTTCCAGTTGATCAGTACTGGAGCCCAGTCGGGACGATCGGGGATCTATGTAGCATTTGGGGTAGTCTTCTTTTATTTTGATTCCGTAGTCGGACCTTGATTGTATCTGGTTGATGTAATGCTTTAGTCATGTAATTGTGTGAAGTGGCGATTGTAAGCCAACTATGTATCTCTTTCCCTTATGTATTACATGGGTTGTGTGAAGATTACCTCACTTGCGACATTGCTTTCAATGCGGTTATGCCTCTAAGTCGTGCTTCGACACGTGGGAGATATAGCCGCATCGAGGGCGTTATAGTTGTGCTCTACTCAGTTTCTGGTGCTTGTTTATAGAGGGTGATGAGACAACATAAAAGTAAATAGAACGTCCCTTCGTAGAGGGAAGCAGTGATTTGCAGAGGTGCCAGGGCTAAATTTTTAAAACAAAGATAAATGATATTTTGAGACATGCACCCTTCTTATTCACTTCATGTCCATCAGTTATCAACATCTTCCATGCCGCTCTTGGACGTTTTTTGTCCCTTAATTTAAAGTCAGTAGGAGACTCTCCTACTGTCAGTGAAATTTCAAAAAAAAAACATCTTCCATGCTAAGCACGCTAGTGGCAGTCCCCAAGCGGAAAGTAAAGGTTTTGACTCCATTGGGAGTTTTTGTTTGATTATGTAAGAGATGACCTATTTTTGTATTTTGTAGTTTTGGACTGGGCATCCCTATTACTACCCATTTCCTCGTGTGATGGCGAGTGAATAAACACTCGACCTAAGGATAACATGCTTAGCATGGAAGATATCGACCACCTCCTGTCATTCGATGAACGATCTAGTCACACAAAACAGATACATTTTTAGAAGTTTTTAGAGGTGGCACATGCAAATTTACTTAGGACGGCAGGGTAATACCGTATATAGGTAGGTATGGTGGACTCATCTGGAATAACTTTGGGTTCAAGGTTTTTGATGTACAAGAAGAATTCCCACTTAGTATAGGCGAAGGCTAGCAATTTAAGACTGGGAAGCGGCCAGCTAGAGAGCAACAACGATCATAACCAGGCATTATGCATAAGTAACATTGGACACTAGCATGAGTAGGATACGAACACCATGAACATAAACATTATAGAGGCTATGTTGGTTTTGATTCAACTACATGCATGAACATGTACCAAGTCAACCCACTTGAACATTCAGAGGAGGATACCATATCATCATACTACATCACAATTATTTTAATGCTATGTTGATATCCAAGACAAATCATTATCCACTCCCAGCTACTTATGCATGGCATGAGAAACTATAATCTCTAATTGTCATTGCAAACATGTTTAATCATAACGGGCTGAATCATGGGCACTAGGTTAAACATATTTACACAGACAAGACAAGTCGAGTTCATACCAGTTTCTCTTTGCCACGGCCAGCTTATCGAATATCGTCATTATTGCCTTTCACTTGCATGACCAAATGATATGAAAATAATAATAGTGTAGGAGTGCCATGGACTAAGCTAGAATCTGCAAAACATTTCATTCAACAGGAGAAGACAAGGTAAAATGGGCTCTTATTAGTTCAACAATTATTCATATGAGAGCCGCTCAACATTTTCATCATGGTCTACTCCTCGGTACAACTCAAATAAAATAAAATAAATTCAAAGAAACACATTGAAATATATTTGGAGTTTTTGGTTTTCTTCAACAAGCAAATAATAAGCAAAAACGAGAAAAAAAAACTATTTACACGGGAAAGCTCCCAACAAGCAAAAGAAGAACAAGGAAATCTTTTTGGATTTTCTTTTTAGTAATACTACTAAGCATGCATAGAAAGTAAATTAACTACAACTAATTTTTTGGTTTTTCTAAAGTTTTTCAAACACACAAGAAGAAAGCAAGAATATAAATCTAAGCATGGATGATACAATGAAAAAGTGTGAACACCGACAAATGGAATGATATGTGAACATGAATATAATGTCAGTGAGGAACACGTACTGCCCCAAGCTTAGGCTTTTGGCCTAAGTTGGTAGTGAATTAGTAGCCTGGAGGGTAGTATGGATCCTGAGGACCAGGCATCCACTCATCCCACTGTTGAGGAGCGGGCATCCACTGATCCCACAATGGAGGTGCCTATGCAGCCTCTGCAGCAGCGTGGGCATTCCAGTAGGTGAGGATGTCTGCAGGCATAATCTGGTATCCGCCCCTGGCAATAGAATCAAACATACCAGGTGCAAGCAAGGGGATAACATCATGAGTGTCAACGTTATAGACCAAGTAATAAGGAATGGCAATGTCAGGACGATCATGTGCAAGAAAGTGATGGTGATCCATGGCTGCACGATCTAGGTAAACTGTGGTAAGAGGGAAACCATGAGGGCATATCTCAACCTCGAAGTGAGCCGCCAAATGAGTAGCATAAATCCCACCATGTATTTTACCTTGATATTTATTAAGGTGCAGGCGACAAGCCACGATAGCCCCCAAGCTATACGTGTTGTCGCCCTCAATGGCACGACGTAAAGCAGTAAGGTCTGGTGAACTAAGTGCACCCACCTTCTCCCTAGCAAGCAAGCATTTGGTAATGAAATATGAAAAGTAACGGACAGCAGGAAAATGTAAACCACCGGCAGTGATGGCTGACACTCTCCTCTCATCACCCACTGTCAAAGTGTGACAAAAATCCTCAAACTCAGTCGGCCTAGGCTCGGCCAAGCTCCCGTCAGAAGGGATCAAGCATATGTCACGAAACTCAGTAAATGGTATCTGATGATTTTCAGCATATAAATCAAAGCTCACTTCAGGAGGATTATTTCTAGGCAAGAAAGTAAAGCTTTGAACAAACATATTTGTGAGGATTTGGTGCTGGTCACACTCATCTGCGATGAAGTCGGTGAGACCGGCATTGGCAATGAATTGCATGAACTCCTCATGAATTCCAGCTTCTTGCAGGAACGGGATGTGAGGCCATTCGCATGGCCGTACCTTTGCCAACCATTGAGGGTGGAGATCATTGTCAGAAGATTCCCCAATAACACCCTTGGAGTTCTTCCTTGAGCCATTTTCCTAAAGATATTCATGTCCGCATACAATTTTTCCTATGAACAAAAATCTGAATTTTTAGTTCACAAAATTTTTCCAACAAAGCTTCACAAAATTAATAGCAACTACTCATAGGGATACATAGAGGCCATAGCAAGCATTCAAACTACCTATAACATTAAGAATTCAATATGCAAGCACATCTACAGCAGCACCAAGAGTATCTAATTATTCAAAGTATAAACCACAAAAACAAAAACTAATTGGACAAATGGTGGAGTCACATACCAAGCAACAATCTCCCGAAACAGTTTCAGAAATGGAGCTTCAAGCAAAGAGATCGAAATTGGCAGCAAAGTGAGCAAGAACACGGGAGAGAGAGCAAGACTGATTTTTTCTGGAGGTAGGTGACTATGTGGGCTAAAGAGATAAGTGAGGGGGGCCACGTGGGGACCACAACCCCCAGGGCACGCCAGGGGGTGCTGGCGTGCCCAGGTGGGTTGTGCCCACCTGGGGCACCCCCTCTGGTTATTTTTGCACCAAAAATTCTTAAATATTCAGGAAAAAATCATATAAAATTTTCAGGGCATTCTAACAACTTTCATTTTGGGGTCATTTTTTATTGCATGGGAAATTCAGAAAACAGACAAAACATGGCATTTTATTTTATTTAACTTATAAAAACAGAGAATAAAAAGTAGGGACAGAAAGTAGTGCTTACTAAATTCATCAACTTCATACCGTTCAAAAATGATTCATTAATAAGGTTGACCAAGTCTTATTAACAACCACTTTCGATTAGTATGAAACCAAAGAACTTTCGTAAATCACTAAGTTACCTCAATGGGGATATGCATTTCCCCAACAATAAGCATTTCATATTTATTTTTGACAGTAGGTAGAGGTATTTGAAAACTTCCAATAGTGATTGTCAAAGATTTTTCAATAACATTAATACCATTCACTAGGAATTGTTTCTTCGGAAAGTGCACCGTATGCTCATTACCATTGATATGAAAAGTGACCTTGCTTTTATTGCAATCAATAACAACCCCTGCAGTATTCAAGAAGGGTCTACCAAGGATAATCGTCATGTTGTTGTCCTCGGGCATCTCAAGTATAACAAAGTCAGTCAAAATAGTAACATTAGCAACAACAACGGGCACATCCTCACAAATACCGATAGATATGGCAGTTGATTTGTCAGCCATTTGCAAAGATATTTCAGTTGGTGTGAGTTTATTCAAGTCAAGTCTTTTATATAAAGAGAAAGGCATAACACTAACACCAACTCCTAAATCACACAAAGCAGTTTTCACATAATTCCTTTTGATGCAGCAAGGTATAGTTGGTATACTCGGATCTCCATGTTTTTTAGGTACTCCATCTTTAAAAGTATAATTAGCAAGCATAGTGGAGATTTCATCTTGATATTTTTCTTTTATTTGTGATGATGTCTTTCATATACTTTGCATAAGGAGGCATTTTAAGGATATCAGCCAAACGAGTACGCAAAAAGACTGGCCTCAACATTTCAGCAAAGCGCTCAAATTCTTCATCATCATTCTTTTTAGTTGACTTGGGTGCAAAAGGCATAGGTTTTTGAACCCACGGTTCTCTTTCTTTACCGTGTTTTCTAGACACAATCTCTTTTGTCATATCTTTTGTTCTTAGGTTGTGGGTTATCAAGATCAACAAGTGGTTCTATCTCAACATCATTATCTGGTTCTTTCTCATTGGTTGGTTGAGAGTCTTCATGAACCTCATCATGAACTTTTTCATTATCATTAGGTGAGTGTTCATTACCAGATTGAGTTTCAGCATCTGAGATAGAAACTTCATTTTCATTATCAGGAGGTTTTTCTATTTCAGGTTCACTAGAAGTGTGCAAAGTCCTATCATTTTTCTTTTTCTTTTTTCTTTCTAGAAGGACTAGGTGCACTAGTGTTAGCTCTTTGTGAATCTTGTTCAATTCTTTTAGTGTGTCCCTCGGGATAAAGTGGTTCCTGAGTCATTTTCACTACAACAAAAGACACATCCGTGACATTTTGGGCCGAACGAAAAAAAAATTTGTCATACTTATGACACTTCTATGACGATAATTGTGACAAAACCCGGTATCATCATAGATGTGGTGGGCTCCTACTTCTATGACAAAAAATCATGACAGAAAATTGGCTTTTCGTCCTAGGAGGACCAGAGACGCAGCTGCATGACATTCTTTGGGTCGTCCATGACGGTAAAAACCATGGTAGAAGCGAGGGCGAGGAAAATATCGGGGTGTTCCTGGTTATGGTGGTGGTCGGGGCCGAGCGATGCACGAAGGTTTCGTGTTTCTCTCGTACATGCACGCGCGTGGGTGTGAGGCGTTGGGCTCTAACTGAACCCGAGCGAGGCGTTCGCCTACTGAACCCGAGCGATTGCACTGCAAGCTACGTGTTACTGAACCCGAGAAATCGATCGATGGCTGTTAACTAAACTCGATCGAGTGATTCCTTTGCTACTGCTGCTAACTGAAGCCGATCAATGCTGCCTCTGGATGAACCGTGAGTGTTGCTGGGGCGTTTGGATGAACAGTTCCCGGTGGGGGTGGATGAACAGGTCCCTGTGGTGTTGCCTCTGAATGAACAGGACCCCGGTCGATCGAGCCGGTAGGGGCTGGATGAATAGGACCCCGTGGAGGGCTGGATGAACAGGACCACCCCGTGGAGGGCTGGATGAACAGTAGCCGGCAGAGGGCTGGATGAACAGTAGCCCGTGGAGGGGTGGTTGAATAGGAGCCCGTGGAGAGGGCTGGTTGAACCATAGCAGGTGGAGTAGCATGTGGTGGAGGCTGGATGAACAGGAGCCCGTGGATGAACAGTCGCAGGTGGAGGCTGGAGGAGGTCGACGGTGGATGAACAGTAGCCCGTGGAGGCTGGAGGGGGTCGACGGTGGAGATGAATAGTATCCCATGGAGTCCCGTTTTGCTGTACGCCACACCCCTCCCGATGAACAGGACCCCCGTTTCGACCGTAGCGCTCCAACACAAGTCTGTTTCCTCTGTTTTGTGGTACGCCACACCCCTCCCAATGAACAGGACCCCCATTTCGACCGTAGGAGGTCCGTTTCCTCCGTTTTGCGGTACGCCAGACCCCTCCCGATGGACAGGATCCCATTTCGAACGTGGCCGGTCAAACACAAGGCAGTTTCCTCCGTTCTGCGGTACACCAGGCCTCATTTCCATCGGCTGTTCCGTCCAAGCCCTCCCAATGAAGACGACGATGCATTCCGTTCCGACCTAGCCAGTTGGCTCCCCATGAACACGACAACGACGCAGTTTCTCCGTTCCGACCCAGCCATGTACACGAGCCCTGGCCGTACGTATGCGCGAGTAGGCATTCGAGACCCCGCCTGTATGTACGTACATGGACATATTTTCTTTCTGGCACACTGGTCGTTGTACGTACGTGTACATGCTACATGCGCGCCTCTACTACGATAAGTGCGTGCTGTACATCGACCAGTATGTACGTACACGTTCACGACCAGAATGACAACGCTACGTACGCTTCAACCAGGTGGGTCCCGACTGTCAGGCACTTCCTTGCATACAAAGATATAGATGGTGGGTCCCCGCAGTCAGGGGGGGAATCTTTTTTTTGCCCGGACATACTTCCTTGTGTGCGAAGATGTAGCTAGTGGGTCCCAGCAGTCAGGGGGGAAACGTTTTTTTCACGAAATACGGTGGCCCGTCTGGTGGGTCCCCGCTGTCAGGTGCAGAAATAATTATTTTGCGCGTAATAAGGAGGTGGTACTCTTCTGATGGAAGTCGGTCGTTGACCACATTGACCATGCCGCGCCAAGAGAACCAAGGCGGTGGATGACGGTGAGGCCTAGGAAGGGCACGACGAGGAGCCAGGGAAGACGCGGCAGTGGATGCCCACGCGGAGATGAGTATGAGGGTTCCCTGGTTCGGCTGCGGTGTGAGGCTGCCGTCACCGTAGAATAACAGGGGGTGTGGGTGAGTAGAGGGATGGCCTGGCCAGTGGTGGGAGTAGTAGGGGGCGGTGAGGCTTCCGCGGCATCACAGCCGGCCACGAGAGGTAGGAGCACGCGGCACGACCGGCGCTGGTTTGGACGGCTGGAGCAAGAAGACCAGAGGTTGAAGAAGCACTACGACCGTTGGATGGACATCGTACGGTCACTGGATCTAGAATCGTTCATATTGACTAAGTTGATAAAGCCCTCCGTCCCCGTCAACTTAGTAGGCCCACAAGTCAGCCTCCCACCAAGGTGGATCCCAGCTAGCAGGGGGAGTATTCATTTTTTTTCTACGTAATAAGGAGGCACTTCCGGTGGGTCCGAGCTGATAGCGGGGGGAACGTTTTTTCACGAAATACGGTGGCCCATCCGGTGGGTTCCAGTAGTCAGGGGGAACGTTTTTTCGCAAAATACGGTGGCCCGTCCGGTGGGTCCCTACTGTCAGGTGGAGGAATCATTATTTTTTGCGTAATAAGGAGGCACTTCCTTGCTGCGGCCGTGGACCCAGCTGTCAGCCTCTCCACGTACAGTACACTTCTGATGGAAGTCATTCCTTGACCACGTTGACCACGCCGTTGCATGCATGCGTCCATGGGTGTGGTGCGTCCCCACTGTCAGCCTCTCACGTATAGTCATCTTCCGATGACTCTTGGTTGTTCACCACGTTGACCACACCGTGCCAAGCGCACCAAGGACGATGGACGACGGCGAGGCCCCAGACTGGAACGGCCCGGAGATGGGGAAGACGAGGCAGTGGAGTCACAGATGGTGAGGAGTGGGAAACTTGACTGGTTTGGGTGCGCGGCAGCACAGCCGCTGTGCCGCCCATAGGAGACAGAAGCAAGAACAGATGTTGAAGAAGGAGCACGGTTGTTGAATTAACATCCAATGGTCCAGCTGCTAGAATCATTTGTTGATTAAGTTGACAAAGCCCTGCGTACACGTCCGCTTAGTAGGCCCACAAGTCAGCCACCAAATCTGACGGGTCCCAGCTGTCAACGGGAGGAATAATTTTTTTGCATAACAAGGAGGCACTTCCTTCCGTGCGAAGGTACAGCCGGTGGGTCCTAGCTGTCAGGTGGAGGAAACGTTTTTTTTCAGCTTAATAAGGAGGAACTTTCCATGTGTGCGACCATGGACCTCGTGGGTCCTAGCCATCAGGCTCTCCACGTACAGTCCTCTTCCGATGAATCTCGTTTGTTGACCACGCCGCATCGAGCGCAACGAGGTGGTGGACGACGGCGAGGCCCCGGACGGGAACGACTTGGAGATGGGAAGACGCGACAGTGGAGTCGCGGATTGAAAGGAGGAGAAGGGTTATAACTAGTTCTGGTGCGGCGTGGGGCTGGAGTCGGTGGAGAATAACAGGAGGTGTGGAGGGGTGGAGGGATAGCCTGGCCGGCTGTGGGGTAGCGCTTTGCGGTGATGCGTGCTAAGCAGAGCCGCTAGCCGCCGGAGGCCGGACCAGGCGGTCCCGGTGATGTTGGAGGAAGAAGACAAGAGATTGAAGGTGCATGCCAGCCATTGGATATAAATCCAATGGCTGTGGATGTCATAATCATTTGTTGACCAAGTTGACAATGCCCTGCGTAGGCTTCGACCTATTGGCCCACATGTCAGCCTGCAAAAATGTGGCATATATTTAACCCATGTTTTCTAGAATGTACAATCCATTTGTTGGGCTGGGTGAACAAATAATTTTGCGTCAATGTGGCCCATTTATATTTTCTAAGGAATCCCAGCCCATTTGCACTTCCTTCAAATACACGAATTAGCTGGGCTCGTTATATATATAATGTTATGTTTGAAGGAGCAATTAATATCAAAAAATAAACTGGAGAGGCACATTTTTATATACATAATTAACAAATTAGCGAGTTATTTCTCAAAATAAAAATGAGCGCGTTATTATTACATTGGTCCTTACAATCTTTGCAAGCTTTTGTATGCAATCACCAGGATTTTCCATGCCTGTAAGTCAAAAACAACCAGGATTTTCCTTGCCAACTTCTGTTAAACATTTACTTTTATAAGCTAATAACATGTGGGATGTTTTTTATAAAATATATAAGTCTCTATAAAATATACGATAATAGTGATAATATAAATATATATAATGTGGTTAAAAGAATACATTGGACTGCCGATCTTTAAGAAAAAGCCCATAGGCCAGTATGGACCTCAAAAAATAAGTTGAAACCACTGTCACCGTATGTTGTGGGCTGTGCATGTTAAAATACAAAACCTAGGCCTAGCTGATACTTGTTCGCCCTCTGGAAAAAAATGATACCAGATCCCCGAGCGAACTGGATTAAAGAGGGGGCGGCGGCACGACTGAAGAAGCACATCAGGAGCAATTTTTTTCTTCAGTGGATGGCTCTCGATGGCATTTTTTTACTTGCCTCTACACCATACAACTTGTATTTTTAGCCTCCCAGTCCGTGGTGGAATAGCAGCCCATTTGCTGGGCGGGCCAACCTACAGAAACCAGCACTTGATTTTTCATCAAGCCCCAAAAACAATGCAGTACTATGTTTGTTTTGAGGCCGAAAACATTACGGCAGGGGTTGAGCGGGGGAGGGGGCAAGACAGAGCAAAAAGATTAAAAAGAGCCGATGCACCGTTGCTACCCTAACAGAGCAGGTGCAATTCTTCTCGGGAAGAAGGTGTGCCATTGACACCCACACGTCACACCCACACAAAACAGGGATATCCATTTCACCAGGTCGATGACGGCCTAAACGCTGCCCCTCCTCCCCTTCACTGGCAGAGGGGGATATGTCTGAATCTGTAACCAATGGTGAGGATAGAAAGACAGTCTTTTTTGAAGGGAGAAAGACAGTGTTACCACCCCTATCTTGTTTAGATCTCGAGAGGATGAGAGTGTGTGAATAGAGCAACCCTAGCAAGCAAGCGCAGAGGCTCCGGCCTATATATACGTAGTGGGGTAATTTTCCATTTTCACTCCATCAAAACAATCGTTTAAAATTGTGTACTACATACCAGGTCACCGTTTTTTTTAGTTGTTGATTGTTTCTTGACATAGCTACCCGCTTGTTCCAAGTGGTGTTACGGTGTGCCAGGTCGCAGTTTGTATCGTTCAAGTCTGGTACAAGTCCCTCCATTAAATGAACAACCACCCCCTCGTAAAAATTGTGAACAAGCCCATGGCTAAAATTATCGGAAACGTGGGTTGCCCCAACATGCATTATTATTTATATTTTCTACTCCCTCCATTCCTAAATATAAGTCTTTTTTATTAGCCACACCTAAGACAAGAATTTTTTTATTAGCAGTGAACCCCACATGTCATAGACACAAAAAGTGTGGCAAGATTCCCTTAGGCAAGCCAAAGTGTGTCTAACAATTTGAGCAACACAAGTTAGGCAAGTGTGGGAAAAATAATGTGGAAACATAAGACAAACATAGTCACAATCCAAACAGCCCCGTAATTTTTTGTGACATGCATGAAAATTTGGTTAGTTAAATTTATAGTCAAAATTTGGTAAGGTGCATCAAATCAACACATGCAAGTACCAAAAGGGAAGTCACGGCATGCATGCATGCGTTGTACTCCCTCCGTTTCCAAATATAAGTCTTTTTAGAGATTGCAACAAGTGACTACATATGAAGCAAAATATGTCTACATACATTCATATGTTGTAGTCCATTTGAAATGTGTAAAAAGACTTATATCAAGTGCAGTGCTTTGATGTGTCACGTCAACTCATACAAGACTGAGAAGTTTCATTACTACGACGCCCTCTCCCTCGCGGACTGAGCTCTGGTGCCTTAACTGCACCTGCCTTTGGTTGCATGACAGGTGGATCAACCACCTGTTGGGCCCACCTGTCATAGACGCAAAGGCAGGAGCAGTAAGTCAATGAAGCTGCGTCCCTCCCTCGCGCATGAGCGTGGTGGCTAGCATGACTAGTAGGAGCTTTCGCTACACGCTATCCGTCCCGCACGAGGTGGACGGATATGCAGCAGTGGATTTGATACTGTAGAAGTAGGAGTAACATCATTGTTCATCTTCTCGAAGAGGCGAAGAGCCAAGCGCAACCCGAATGTGGCAGTTGCGAACGCTCGCGTGGTGCGGTGCCTTGCAGCATGCATATCGGCATATAGCCAGGCTCTTGCATGAGACAAAATTGCTATTTGAGCCCACTATTGTACTACTAGTACTTGCTAGTATAGCCCTATAAACCGGAAAGGAGTATTTGCCTTTCTAGAGATTTCAACAAGTGACTAGACTACACCGCGTGTAGTACTCCCTCCCTTCCGGTTTAGAGCAAGTACAATAAAGCTGAGTCAGCGGGTTATAAGGATTAAACTAGTATATTTATGCTTAGTTGGAGGAAAGAGAAGAGGAGAGAGAATGTAAGCGGGCTCTTCGTGAAGAGCTAGCTCTAGCACGTGCTCCTAGGCACTTTGTGAGAATGAAAGGTGGGCCACATAATAAAAAAAGTAGTACACTCTTTTGATCTACTATTGTACATGTTGGCTATAAGATGGGTTGTAGATGACATGGCACTGGCTTATAGCCAGCATCTAGCTATACTATTAACCATGCTCTTATAGGGCTGAAATCCCAAATCTCACCAACCAAGGCATTTTGTGATTGGAGGAATGTATCTCGTACGTTACAAAACTACCCTAATTAAACTCATGCATTAATTACGTAGTTCTCTCGTTTTCCTCTCCGCCTTGGTCGCGGTGCACAATATTGAGCACTCCTATATGACTAGGCTCTCTATCTACATGCAGGACATCAAAGCATCCGGGCCCGCATGCCATCCACCAAATCACAGCGAGGTGCTACAGTCGAAACTCACCGGTCACCCCGGTGTGGCCGTCATGACATGTCATATCACAAAACCCACAGCTTTACCAGCAGTGGTAAAGTGGCCTCAAAGTTGGACTGGACGAAGCAACCATCATTTCACTTGAACACTCATTGAAGCCCTTTCTCCCCTTTCTTGAAGAAAACCTCACTCCAGGCTACTCACTTCTGCCATTTTTTCTGTACTAGATAAAGGAAAGGTGGGCGAATCAGTGATGCTGCTATATTTTCATTCCAAGAATCTTCTTTTTGCGAAGCACCGACCGATTCTCACAGCCTATTATTTTCCCGTTTTCATTGCAATTGTGGTTTCCTTTCGATTGCTTTTTGTTTGTTAGTTCATTGATGGATCCTGGAGCACTAGGCAAAGAGTTGCCGGCGGACAACCCACTGGAGACAGCGATCTCCAGGAAGCGAGCACCGACCAACGAGTTGACCATGTTGGTGGGCCAACCCATGGAGACGAAGAACTCCAAGAAACAAGCACTGGCCAAAGAGTTGACGAGGTTGGTGGATGAACTCCTCAAAGAAAGTTGGAAGAACAGCAAGGGCCCCACCGTGCCTACCCCAGAAACTCTGATGGCCACCTATGTGAGGCTCAAGGCTGAGTTTGAGGAGATAGTCGCCGTTGAGAAGCAGTATTACCTTGGCAAGGTGATGGCCCCCATCGAGGACGAGGAGATGGCCCCCGGGGGGATGGGATCCCCTGGTGAGCTGCACAAGATAAAAATAATGGCTTATTACCATATGTTAGGGTTGTGCAGGTGCCGGTGGACGTTCTTGATGATTCCGATGTCGCGGCCCGTCCTGTGGACAATGCCCCAAAGATCGTTTTCGATGTCGCGGTCTGTCCTGTTGGCATCGCCCCAGATATCGATTCCGATGTCGTTGTCCATCCTGTGGACATTGCCCCAGAGATCGATTCCAATGTCGCGGTCAGTCCTGTGGACATCGCGCCAGAGATCGATTCCCATGCAGCTCTCCGTGATGTCGTCATTGCCCGAGAGATTGATGACAAGAAATAGTTGGTCACGCTAATCCTTCAGGGTAGTTTGCATTGCCCTGTGTTTAATTACCAGAACGATGCATGTTATCAAACCATCTTAGGGCTAGTGCACTGTCTTATTTTATTTATTTTTGAAATGAAAGGCTAGTGCACTGTCTTGTGTGGGCGGTACTTGCTACTTTTGTTTGATAGTGAATCATGCGAACCCTCTCCGAGTTATGGAAACAGATGTATCCTCACCGGCTTTTGATGTAATATATGGTATGGTTAGATGTAAGTTTGAACTGTTTATCATATCAGCAGGGCTTGTTTGATGATTCTTGGTGTTAGTAGGCTAGCTACTGTGCGAGCTATAGTACTTGCAAAACACTCGCCGAAGAGAAACGTTGGGGCTTATGAGATCGTGGTACGCTTATACTTATCCGTCGTCGATCGGCCAATAGCCCGAGCTCCTAAAATTGTAGGCTTATTCGACATGGATACATTCAGGCCCATTTGGTTCATAGGGTAGGAAAATCATAGCAAAAGTACAGAGATATACAATAGAAAATCATAGCAGTATAGAGACGTACTCCCTCAGTTCCAAAATAGATGACCTATAGGCGGGCTAGTTTGGCCTAGTGGGTTTTTTTTGGGATGGCCTAGTGGGTTTTAGTGATATGACATGGTACAGTGTCGTCCAGTCTTCGCATGTGGTAGCAGTATTGCGGGTACAGTAAGTTTTCTTGAAGAAGCGGAATTCAACGAAGTCATGATGGTTCCTTCGTCCGACCAACTTACAGTGGGAAAGGTTGGGCCTGCGATACGACCGGGGTAGACCAGGATAATTTTTTCAAAAAAATAGTATCACTACCGATTTATATTTATTTTTTTATTTCTGATGAATGCTAGCGTTTCAATTCTTATGACGAAGAGTGCCAAACACGGCACGTGTTGGATGTCCCACACGTCAGTGAAAGGAGTGGGACATGAACAGCGTGGTAGAGCCCACCGCAAAAAAACAGTGTGGTAGAGCGTCTCCACTTCTTCCACTTCTGGGTCGGAGACCACACGTAGTAGTACTAGTGGTATGAACGATACAAACTGCGACCTGGAGAGAAAGACACGTCTAGTTGGAAGGTCTCGGGGCATACACGTAAACAAATATAAAAGATAATATGTGCCTCCAACTAATATAGTAGTAGTAGAGTACTTAGGCACGTACTCCATAACATCATCGTGCATTGCACGTACAACATTTAGTGGTACTCTATGTAGTAAGAGACAAATGCCGCCCAAGAGTTCCCTTCTCGACCCACTTTTGGGTGTTTGGTAGAGTGTATGGAGGGTGCATGAGTCCACACTAGTTTAGCACAAATACACTAGAAGCATGCATGAAGAGGGGTGTTGAGTTGAGCATGCATGAAGAGGGAACAACTATGCTGAGACGAGAACGCAACCAAACACACCCTATATGCCATGCATGTTCATACCATTTGTGCCTTTCTACTTCACTTACTCCGGACTCCCCCATGGCCCACCTCACATTATCACCATATATATTTCTTGGAATCTGTGCGCAGCGGGCGGGCGATCTCTTCTCCCTCCCCCATCTCTCTCTTCTCACCCGACGCCCGCCGAGTGATTAGATCTCGGCTATCGACGGTTTATTCCCACATGTTAGCGAAAATGCAAGACAACACGTGTCCCCTCTGGTGAGTGGCGTGCGAGCCAGACTGTCGGGGGTGCGACGCGTACGATTCGTAAGTGTGCCGCCTTTTCCTTTTGAACTTGCAAAGCGTAACATTTTCGTGCAATCGATCATAGAAATACAGAACAAAATTACGAGGGCGGTGCTTTCCCGCGTGTTAGGTGGGCTAGTTTGAGTGATATGACGTCCTACAGTGCCGTCCAATTGCTCCATTTTTATGTAAGCAAGAGTCTACACTCTTACGTGGGAGGAGTGTGAAACACGGCGGATTTGATTTTGATCGAGGGAAAACTATTCCCTGTGAAATAATGGAGCACTGTTAGCGATTATAGCATGATACTTAGGGTATCTCCAGCGCTGGCCCTCAAATTTACACTGGCATCTGTCCGAGGACACTGATGGATGCCATCCAATGCTGACCGCATACCTTTCGACAACTATATGAACTAACCGGACGAAATTCGTGCAAACAAAGCAAATTTCAAATTAACCGAATGAAATTCGTTACATTTCAAAAACTTCTCCTATAAACTGGATGAAATTCATTACATATTTTGCACAAACCATACTAAAACCTACTATAAACCTAATCCAAATGATCACCGGCGCCCGACCACCATGTCCGGCCATGAACTTGATAAAGCCAGCTATTGCCTTTGCCTCCTCCTCATCCGCCTCGATAACCTCCTCCTCCGGAAAACAAGGTTGTGAAGATTTCTGCCTCCACGTCGCCGTCAACCGGCTAATCGGCCGCCGATGTTTATCCTACCAAGCTTGGCGTCGACTGAGTGGAGGAGCGGTGGCCTTCCTGGGAACAGAGCGGCGGCGACCTACCGTGTACTACTCTTCCTCGCTGTCGGCTGCGCCTGCACACGCACGCCAGCTTCGTGTTCGTGGCGATAGAGGGCGGCCTGGGGGAGCCGGCGATCTCCTTCGTCTGCTCCTACGACAGTACGTCCAAGAGAGCTTTGTAGCGCGCCTGGAGCGGGGCCGCCGATGTCCTTCGTCTGCTCCTGTGACAGTATGTCCAAGAGAGCTTTGGAGCGCCAGGAGGCCATGGTTGGAGTGGTGCCGATAGAAGGAAGGGACCGGAGGAGAATGAGTGTGGGTCTTTGGCTATGGCTGGGAGCTGGGGATCAAGTTAATATAGCAGGCGAATGGCAATGAGCCGCGGCAGACGGATGGACGGCTGGCGCCGGAGTAGGTTCGTCGGCAGCCGCATGTCATTAATGTGGGCGGCGGACGGAAGGATAGCCGTGGTGTCGTTAACGTGGAACAGTCGCTTGCACCGGGATGCCGCGCGGGTGGTGCTCTCTCAGGCGTCGCACTGCTGCAATGCCGGCACCAGTGAGAGATCGCGTGAATGCGAACGATGCTTCAGTGACTTAACTGCAGGTGCGTTGCATCACTGACATGTGGGCCCAACGGGCATCTGGCCCGCATGTCAGTGACACACCAATTGCGCCCGCAGTTAAGGCCGGTGAATGCGGCATTGACGTTCTGGAGAGTCGGTGATTGTTTCAGGCGGGAAGCGCTCGCTAGCGATGGAAGGGGTTTCGGTAGGCCAGGGCGGTCAGACGCTGGCGTGGTGGTAAAATGTGAACTCATGGATGACAAGCCTTTGAAGCATATGCGGCACGTATTGACAACCAGGAGTCCATGCAACCGCTCTTGTCGCCAGCTAGCCTTCGACGACCGCCAGAGCTGTCACCAAGCGTCGTTCATGCCACCGCACCGCACACTAACCGGTAAGGAAGCGATGGCATCCCACCGCGCCGAGTTCCTTGCCGCCCATGACCGAACACAGAATGGTAGGGAAGTGGTGGCATCCCGTCATGCCAAGTTCATCGCCGCTCGCGACCTCACACCTGTGTGGGCGGAATTTGAAGCTGCCAAGGCCGAATGGGCGGTAGAGCAAGAGGCGGCCAAAGCCGCACAGAGGGAGCGGAAAAGTTAGAAAGCACTCAAGAAAAGAGAGGTCCGCCGCCGCAAGAAAGAAGAGGACGCACGCGCTGCTGCGGAGAGGTCGGCGGAGATCCAAGCACGGTGGGGTGTAGCTGACAAAGCCGGGAAGGAGAACGACGGCGTCTGGCCAGCATGTGAGAAGTAGTAGTACTAGTAATTAGTGTGTGTGTCGGTGTCGCCCGTACATTTGTTTAATTAATTACGAGCATGTACCAGTACTACTAGTTACTACTATAGTTTTTAGAGCAAATTACCAGTACATTAGCCTAGACTCAATGGAAAAATTCCTATCCTATGCATCAAATGGCTTCTCTTTCTCTATAGGAATTGAGATGCATGTCATCTCACTTCCTATGATTTTCATAGTCCTATGAAATTCCTATCCTATGAACCAAAGGAGGCCTCTTCTGGAGTAACTATTGTAGCTAGCAGTACTGCGGGTACAGTAGTTTTCTTCAAGAAGCAGAATTCAATGAAGTCATGATGGTTCCTTCATCCGAGCAACTTCATAGTGGGTAAGGTTGGGCCTGTGATTTGATGGCTCATTAGTAATTACTACAGCGCGACAACCGGGGTGACTCTCCCTTGGAGTTCCGCGGGTATGGCAAGTGGACCAGGATGGTTGACGTCCCACATGTCGGCGAGCGGAAGTATTCTTTCCGATATCGAGGAGCAAGGAAACCGCGTGGTATAGTATCACTGGTGATTTATATTTATTTTTTATTTCTGATGAATGCTAGCGTTTCAACTCTTGCGACGAAGGAGTGCCAAACACACGGCACGTGCTGGATGTCCCACACGTCAGCAAAAGGAGTGGGACATGAACAGCGTGGTAGAGCGTCTCCACTTCTGGGTCGGAGACCACACGTAGTAGTACTACTGTACTAGTGGTACGAACGATATAAAGTGTGACCTGAGAGAAAGACACGTCTAGTTGGAAGGTCTCGGGGCATACACGTAAACAGATATAAATCCTAATATGTGCCTCCAATTAATATAGTAGTAGTAGAGTACTTAGTCACGTACTCCATAACATCATCGGGCATTGCACGTACAACATTTAGTGGTAGTAAGAGACAAATGCCTATATGCCACGCATGTTCATACTATTTGTGCCTTTCTACTTCACTTACTGTGCTACATTACACAGGTTCACACGTCCACTCCTGGGTACATGTCCATCTCGTAGTTCCAGTCCCACGTGTTCTTCATATAGATGGAACGATCCTTGCATGACACGTGCACCTTGATGCTAGATGTCTCGCGTGATGGCAAAAGGATGAACAAAGCTCACGTAAAAAAATAGAGTGGAAGAACATAGATTCCCGACGACCGGGAAGGAGCAAGGAACCTCATGGTGGAGTGTCTGCACTCATAATATTTTATATTATTCAGCGATATAAAATCAACCAATCATCTCCATGATGGACTCGAAGAGTACGAAACACGGCAGCCCAGTGTAGTTACATCATACTAGTACATGGCTAACCCACGCTATCACCATATTTCTTGGCTTCCGTGCGACACCTATCTCTAGTAATCCAGTTGCCCGTATCGCTTCTCCCTCCTCGTCTCTCTCAAAGTGAGGCGGGCTGGCGTTTTTGCCGTCTATTGAGTTCAGTTAACTCATCACATGTTAGCAACATGCCAAGAGCATTCTAAAAAAATTCCTTTCATGTTCTGTTTTCAAAAAGAAAAAATCCTTTCACGTACGAATTTGACTGTATGCTTTGAGCAACTTGCATGTCCTATACTGCTCCTGTTTAGATACTCTAACTTATCTAGAGGTTAGACTAACTCATGACTAACCCTGAACTAACTGTAGCCAAAGAGGTGTTTAGGTGACAAGGTTAGATTGACAATAAATGCCCTTGATGGAGAGAGAGAAGTGATTTTCAGTGGTCCCAATGAGAACTATCTCCAGTTAGCACCTCTTGGGTGGGATAGTTTTTTTTGGTGGGTTCGGTGCAACTTGCTCCAATTTAAACCCTCATGCTTGGATACTTTAGGGCTATTTGAGCCCCAACTAGCTCAAACTAACTCTAACCCATGGATCCAAATAGGGCCTATGGCCATCCCCGACGCGGAGTAGTCGCGTGCACCGGGAAGCGGGGCTCTCTCGGCCGTCGCGCTGCTTTAAAGCTGGCGCCAGTGAGAGGTCGCCTCCGCTCTGGCCGGGCATTAATGCGGCATTGACGCTCCAGGGTGACTTTGACCGTTTCATACGGGAAGCACATGCTGGCAAGGGAGTATAGGTTTTGAACTGTTTGAGGTGAAGTACTGGTAGTTTGCAAAACTACTCAATTATTGCACTCAGTTTCCTAAGAAATTGTGGTAAAAAAACATTACTCCACAGCCCTCTTCCCTTCTCCTTCCTCTTCCACCGCCCGCGCACGTCCGCGGGAAGCGACTGGTCAACCCTTATATAGGAGTGCTAGCACAAAAAGATGCATGCATGACCACTAAAATTTCCAGATTAAAGCGCCGCTCCGGCGGGAGTATGGCGTATGTTGTTACCTTCGGCCGGGCCATGGCTACCGGGTGACGGCGACCAAAGAAGAGGCGGCAGGAGGGGGAATGAATGCAGGTACTGTTTGAGTTCGCCGTCCGGCTTAAATAAATGCACAACATCACGTGTACCCGCTGGTGCACAAATTGTAACATATGTGTCTGCTTAAGTGGGCATCACGTAACTGGTGTGTGTGTGAGAGAGACATTCTGAGACACAGAGTGCGTGTGTGCGACTCTACTCTTCAGACATGTACTCAACCTTTTGCATCGGGATATAAGTATAATGGTATTTACATTAGCTAGTGATTTACGTGGCCATGTTAACGTGGTTGTGTAAAAAATGTCACTTCCTGCTCGTGATTTGCGTTATATGATTACAAGCAAGATGCTCGTGCATTGCACGGAACATCAATATGCATTTTTTTACAAAACACCTGTTGTGATTTACCCATGCAGGTGTAATCCCATGTGTAAAAACTAATGATATTTCGAGAATTTTATCGGAAAACTGGTATCTCGAGAATGTCATCGAAAAAATGAAAGATGAGAGATAAGGTGAGCAGGAGTGGAGCCTGGTGGTGACTGGTGGTCGGAATGGGCAGAGGCATGGGGATGGACAGCGCCGGCAGGCGGCATCGGCCACCATGCTAGATTGTTCCAGAGACTTTCTTTTTTAATTGCTCAACAATGAGGTTGTGGGAGATAAGGATGTGGAGAGAGGTGCGGGTATCTTTTGTAAAATTATCATAGTTTTCTTTCTATCTGTCAGATATAGATCAGACGGTCTATATTACAAGATGGCAGGCACACCATCATTGCCAACTCAGTTATTTATAAGGGTACATATGATAAGTTTGCTAACTACTAAAGTAAAGTGGAATTTGTCCATGTTATACAAGTAAATTAAGGTGATTGTTTATCATACGGGTAAGGTTGGATGAAGGGTGGTAGGAACAAATGCTCCGCCTAGAGCATGTGCGTGTGAGATGGAGTCTTAGTGTGTGTGTGTGTGTGTGTTTGTGTGTGTGTGTGGGTGTGTGTGGGTGTGTGGGTGTGTGTGAGAGAGAGAGATGGAGTCTTAGTGTGTGTGTGTGTGTGTGTTTGTGTGTGTGTGGGTGGGTGGGTGCGTGCGTGCATGCGTGTGTGTGTATGTGTTTGTGTGTGGGTGGGTGGGTGAGTGTGTGTGTGTGTGTGTCGCGGGGTCCTCAATGGCGGATGTAATTTAAGTCTGCATGGCTTCATCATAGAGAGGTGATGTGTATGGCAGAGGCCACTAACGATGGGGTGCGAGAGAGAAAATGCCCGTAGAGAGGGAAGAGAAGGTGTGTGCGCGTGAGAGGAGTCGACATCAAGAGAACGTGTTTGTTCGAGAGACACCGAGGAAGACTGTTATATATCAATGGTGCATGTAGGCGGGAATTAAACAAAGGGATGGTCTTATTGGTTTCTGGGATATAGGGGAAGAGTGAGAGGGGGGTAGCTAGAAGGAGATTGTTAAGTGTGAGTGTGTGTTTTACCCATCCAGGCGAAAGTTATGTGCACACAAAAAGAGAACGATTCGATGTGGCATTAGGGTTGAGGGTAATTAACTACATATGGAGACATAGAGACCTTGAACGTGCATGTGTGAGAGGTATACATGTATACGTGGGATGTGTGTGTGTGCGCGCGCATGATTGAGATAAAAGAAAGAAGACATAAGTCATAAGATCAACGACATGGGAGAGACAGATCGGTATGACAATATGCATGCATGTGAGAATGCAGGGAAGAAGGCCCGACAATTGAGCATGTGTTTTTATCTTTAAGAGATAGTGGCATGGGCTGGAGCATGCATCTATGGCGAGCAGAGGGAGTGAGCCACAACGATTGTGCAAAAGAGATCAACCTATAAATGAAAGAAGGTTGATGGAGAAACATATAAATAGAAAGATAAAGATGCTAGCTAGTGTGCGTTAGAGATAGGAGTCGAGTGGATCAGAAGGCTGAGTTATGTGTGTGGGTGTGAGAGAGATGAAGACAGGGTGCATGTGACTCACATACAAACAAATACCGGAGAGAAATGAGATCCCGAGAGACGGAGTTTTGTGTCTATGAGAGAGAAAGATATTTCACAACGAGAGTGATAGCTAGAGAGACATATGAGGGAACGCAAGATATATCTCTAGGGAGAGAGAGAGTGTGAGCGACATACAAGAGAACAGTGGAGAAATATGAGACCCTGGGAGACAGAGTTTGTGTTTGTGTTTGAGAAAGATATATTTAAGAGGAAGAGTCATAGGTTCTCATACCTAAGGAGCAAAAGACATCTCTGTGTGAGGGGTGTGCGAGTGGCACACAGGGGAATACTAGAGAGAAATGAGACCCTGGGAGACAAAGTTTTGTGTTTGTGTGACAGAAAGAGATTCCACATGGAGAATCATAGTTAGAGACACATAGCAGGGAGCGAGATATACTTAGATAGAGATAGAGTGATGAAGGTCGAGGGAGAGAGTACCGTCAGTGTGTTACGAAGATAAAAGATCATTGTCGACATACAGGTAGCATGAGAGATACCCGAGAGACGATGAACGCGTATAGGTCTAGAGAGATAGTCCTATATAAGCATGAGTGATAATTATATGAGATGAATATCTAGATTAAATGGGATTCAAATATTTAAACTGGAGATCACGACATTGATAATATCATAATGCAAATTGGTGTATCAAGCATGCATATTCATTTGAATTTGGGGACACATGTAATGCTATATAGTTTATCAATATTGGTGATCCATAGATTCTTTAATTAGAAACAATGCATGGTTTATATGCAATTAATGTCTAAACGGGATTACACTATATGTTGCGTGTGTGAAACACATTATACATGTTTGAGAAGTAAAAAAACCCGCATGAAACACACATTAATCGGAGACAGTTAGCGAGGAATGCATACATTGGATTTCAACATAAAGTGGTTTCAAATATTTGAAAATCCAAATTGATGGATACAACGTTATGAATCTGAGATCATGCCATTTGTAAACCATATTTATGTATAAAGGGTGTTGTGTTTTTGAAAGTATATATAAAAAATGATGTATATAGAATTTTATTCCAATCGAAAATGGATCCTGCCCGAAAAAAACAAAATACAAACGGGATTCGAATTGAGTTGGCACGGTAAACGTGCACTTGGCAAAATTTGAACGAAGCGGGGAAAGTCGCAGTAAGTGCCCGAGACCAAAATCTACGAGATGGAAATTACTACTGCCTATCCATGCCACGCAAAGCCTATCTGCTCGATTTCTAAAGGTTTCGATAGGGGTAGGTTTGTAATTTCACTCAAACGTGACATAACCATCTCTCACCTGGATTCATACACGGTGGGTGCCAAAACACAGTGTGTCCTCGGTCGAAATCGACTCCCTCCATGATTCATACACGGTGGGCGCCAAAAAACAAACTCTCGTCGGCAAATATTCGGTGTATGCGAGATTACCGTCCTATCCCCGATCGACTAATATTGTTGTGATGTAGGAAATTCGAAAGGGGGGCAAAGTTTGTAAATTTCCTCACATTTGAGACAAGCGCGCCCTGAAGACATGGTTCCCCCTTCCTCTCTACCTCCATTTCCCCATTCGTACCCCGTGGGCGCCAAAACACCCTCTCCACCCCAGCCTCCTCCGTCCGCCACCCCATCCACCGCCGTCCTCCTCCACCATGCCGGAGCTGATACCCCGACGCCGCCGTCCATTACAAGAGATTGACCTCTCTCATCCACGGCTTCGGACCGGGATCCTTGCATCCCGTCCTCTCACTTCATCCCCGTCGTCGTCCACCTTGCCGGCGTCGCTCCTACGACCGTCTCGTCCACCGCACCCCGCCGCCACCGTCTACCCTCCTATATCTACTTCCATGATGCCGACAGCCATCGCTACCGCAGCACCGTCAAATTCATAGCAGATGCATACACGGCGCCACACCAGAGGCGGTACTCTTTCGTATCTTCTCAACTTATTTATCGCGGCAAGAAAATAGATCGCCACTACTTTACTCTGATTTCTTGTCCATCACTTGCTTGCTAGTTGAAAGCAAACATTGGTTGCGAAGTTGCCTTTGTCCGGTTTGCACCTTCAGATCCGCCATGGCACACTCAACACTATACTCCCAATGCTTATGGTTTTCCCCTTTTATATTCCACACTAGTTAAATCATAGTAGACTAAATTTCAAAATTGGGTCAGTCGATTTTTCAGAGCTCGCCTAGAGTTCGCCGATGCGAATGAAGGGGCTCGGGTGGGGACGGTGGTTGTGGGGGCGGTGGTGGGGCCTCGCCGAACAAAGAAAACTCGATGCGGGTGGGGGCGGGGTGGGGGTGGCGGAGGAACACAGGCGGTGGGGGTCGGTGGTCCGGCCGGCAGCCCGTGCGGTGTTCTGTATGGGAAGAATCAGAGACGAGGAAGAAGAAGGGTTAGGAGATGTAGGATCTTCATCCAACCGCCTGAAAATGGTCGACTAACCCAAATGACAAAAGTCACGCGACTTGCATGCAGACATGCCTTTATATTGAGTACCATCATTGTACCTGCTTAGCACTGCTCCTGAATCCATCAAGCTAAACAATGCGCCACTCATAATTCCAAACTTTTTGCTCAAGTACGAATCTGATATGATGCTGATATTACTAAAACAGATAACATTTAATTGGTCGGCTAATGTTCCTACTTTACTTTCGAAAAAGCACGTGCACCACATATATAGAGACAGCAGGGAGTTGCTTTCTTAATGCGCTCTGGTTCATCATGTGTGGGCACTGCACAACCAACATTTTATTATCCAAAATATGCTTGCTCTTCTTTAGCATGTTCCTCTTCCGTTCTTCTTTAATAAGTACTCTCTCCGTTCCTAAATACAAGTCTTTGTATAGATTTCACCATGGACTACATATGGAGCAAAATGAGTGAATCTACACTCTAAAATGTATCTGGATACATCTGTATGTGATCCATAGTGGAAATCTCTACCAAGACTTATATTTTGGAACGGAGGGAGTATGATAGTAGTACAATATGTTCCTTGTAGTGAAGATGAGTAGGGACATCTGTAGTGTAGTGGTCTATACGGTCGGTTGTGATAGACACTTTGAAGTCTTCAGGCATCTTTGATTCGTAGGATTTTGTAAACATGGGAATAGGATTTGTAGTGGCCTGCCCACTTGAATCCTATAAGAATAGCAAGGAAATGCGGGGAGTTGTGTCGCATTTGAGAGTTACACTTATATTAACAGTACCGCACCTTCAGTTGAAGAGAGCTGGTATCTGAAGCCTTTCTCGCCGTACCGGCAATACTAGCACATATATTCCAGCAAGTTCCACTTTGCTGATTTTACTCTAATGCTTACGGTTTTCCTGTTATATGTACACTATGATCTGTGTAGCTGCTTTGTGTCGCACTAGCAGCAGTCCACTCTTGAAGCTAAACACTGCAATGACTTACAAGATTGGCACTAAGGCATTGAGTGCCATTCTGGATGCAATGAAACTCATACGCTCCCCACCTGTTGATTCTTGTTCAGAATATGATCCTAATGACTATTCTAACCTCGAGGAGTCAAAGGCAGATGGCCTGTCATGTTCACCTATGTGACGCCCCCGATTTGACCGTACACTAATCATGCACGCAAATGTGTACGATCAAGATCAAGGACTCACGGGAAGATATCACAACACAACTCTACAAATAAAATAAGTCATACAAGCATCATATTACAAGCCAGGGGCCTCGAGGGCTCGAATACAAGAGCTCGATCATAGACGAGTCAGCGGAAGCAACAATATCTGAGTACAGACATAAGTTAAACAAGTTTGCCTTAAGAAGGCTAGCACAAACTGGGATATAGATCGAAAGAGGCGCAGGCCTCTTGCCTGGGATCCTCCTAAACTACTCCTGGTCGTCGTCAGCGGGCATCACATAGTAATAGGCACCTCCCGAGTAGTAGTAGTCGTCATCAACGGTGGCGTCTGGCTCCTGGACTCCAGCATCTGGTTGCGACAACCAGAAAGAAAGGAAAGGGGGAAAAGGGGGAGAAAGCAACCGTGAGTACTCATCCAAAGTACTCGCAAGCAAGGAGCTACACTACATATGTATGCATTCGTATCAACTGGAATAAGGCTATTATATGTGGACTGAACTGCAGAAAGCCGGGATAAGGGGGGATAGCTAGCCCTTTCGAAGACTACGCTTCTGGCAGCCTCCGTCTTGCAGCATGTAGAAGAGAGTAGACTGAAGTCCTCCAAGTAGCATCGCATAGCATAATCCTAACCGATGATCCTCCCCTCGTCGCCCTGTGAGAGAGCGACCACCGGTTGTATCTGGCACTTGGAAGGGTGTGTTTTATTAAGTATCCAGTTCTAATTGTCATAAGGTCAAGGTACAACTCCAAGTCGTCATGTTACCGAAGATCACGACTATTCGAATAGATTAACTTCCCTGCAGGGGTGCACCACATAACCCAACACGCTCGATCCCATTTGGCCGGACACACTTTTTCTGGGTCATGCCCGGCCTCGGAAGATCAACACGTCGTAGCCCCACCTAGGCACAACAGAGAGGCCAGCACGCCGGTCTAAACCTAAGCGCACAAGGGTCTGGGCCCATCGCCCATAGCACACCTGCACGTTGCGTACGCGGCCGGAGAGCAGACCTAGCAACCTCCATTACAAAGGAAGTCACGTTACGCGGTCCAACCCAGCGCGCGCCGCTCGGTCGCTGGCGTCACGAAGTGCTTCGGCTGATACCACGACGTCGAGTGCCCATAACTGTCCCCGCGTAGATGGTTAGTGCGTATAGGCCAGTAGCCAGACTCAGATCAAATACCAAGATCTTGTTAAATGTGTTAAGTATCCGCGAACATCGACCAGGGCCAGGCCCACCACTCTCCTAGGTGGTCTCAACCTTCCCTGTCGCTCCGCCTCAAAGTAACCGTCGGGGGCCGTCGGGAACCCAGGCCCACCTCTACCGGGATGGAGCCACCTGCCCCTTCAGCCCCCATCTCCGAACAGTATCACAAGTAATGTAACTGTGTAAAGTATATCGTATATGCCCGTGATCACCTCCCGAAGTGATCACGGCCCAGTAGTATAGCATGGCAGACGGACAAGAGTGTAGGGCCACTGATGGAACACTAGCATCCTATACTAAGCAGTAGGATAGCAGATAATGGTAACAACAGTAGTAGCAAGGACAGGCTATGCATCAGTATAGGAATAACGAAAAGCAGTAACATGCTACACTACTCTAATGCAAGCAGTATAGAGAAGAATAGGCGATATCTGGTGATCAAGGGGGGGCTTGCCTGGTTGCTCTGGCAAGAGAGAGGGGTCGTCGATGTAGTCGTACTGGGTAGCAGCGGCGTCGGTCTCGGTGTCTAGCGAGAGAAGAGGGGGAAGAAACAATAAATATAATGCAAGCATATGCATAGTGATGCATGACATGACAAGTAACGGCGTTAGAGGTGCCCTAACGCGGTATGAGGTGATACCGGTGAAGGGGGAAACATTCGGGAAAGAATCCCCGGTGTTTCGCGTTTTCGGGCAGAGGAGCCGGAGGGGGAAAGTTGCGAGTTTGATATGTTAGGGGTGTGTGGCGGATGAACGGGCTGCGTATCCGGGTTCGTCTCGTCGTTCTGAGCAACTTTCATGTTGAAAATATTTTAATCCGAGTTACGGATTAAAAGATATGATTTTCTAAAGATTTTATTAATTTCTGGTATTTAATTAATTATTTAAATTAATTCGAAAATAAATTAATGACATCAGCATGATGTCATGCTGACGTCAGCAGTCAACAGAGTTGACTGGGTCAAACTGACATGTGGGTCCAGTGGGACCCACCTGTCATACACTGTTAGGTTAATTAGGTCTTAGTTAAACTAATTACTATTTATTAAACTAACTAGTTAATTAGATTAATTAAACATGATTAATTAACTTAATTAATTCACTTATTGATTAATTAATTAATGTAATTATTATTTATTTATTTATTTTTAATTCTTCTTTTTTTTAATAAAGTTCTGGGGCGTGGGCCCCTGTGTCATTGGGCCAAAGTGGCCACAGCGATTCGGGCTAACGGGTGCTGGGGTGGAGATGGGCGCAATGGGTGTCCAGCACCCGTTCGTTCGAGTGCACGCCAGCGCGGGCGAACCCGGCAGGGGGGGCGGTGCAGGGGGAGGCCGGTGGCCACGGCGCCGGCCAGGCGGCCGGGGCGGCGAGGAAGCAGCACAGGCGAGGCCACGGCGACCTGGGGAGGTAGCGGCACGGCGGTTGCGGTGGGTAGAGGAGGCAGTATCAGCCGTGGAGCAGGGGCACGGGGCGTGGGATGGTCGAGGGAGCGGGGCGAGGAGGCCGTGAGCAGGAGCGGGTAGAGCACCGTCTCAGGCGCGGGCGTCCGGCAGCGATGGCCGTGGGCGCGGGTGGGCGCGCACGGGCGCGTGCAGGGGGCGCCGGTCCAGTCGCGGCGCGGGGAGAAGGTCGCGGCCGTGAGCGCGCGGTATGGGGTCATCCGGAGCGCGTGGTGAGCGCGTGCGGCAGGAGGAAGAGCAGCAAGACCGGGGCACGCGGTGCGCGGCACCGGGGTTCGAGCACGCGGGCGGGAGGAGGAGAGGACGGTGCCTCACCGACATTGCAGACACGAGGGTCGGCGAGGCTCGGTGGAGCCTTTGGGGAGGAGGACGGGGACGCGGCGACGCAGGGGAGGAGCGGCGATGGCGTCCGGCGTGGTCGTCCCGGTCGGTGGCGATGGTCGGTCCGGCGCAGGGCGGCGACGGTGGGGCAGCGCAGGCGAGGCGGCGCCTGGCGTCGGCGATGACGACGGGGTCGGGGGCGCGTCCAGATCAGGGAGAGGGGGCGGTGAGGGTTGGTGGGTGGATCGGGCGCGGGGATCTCTTCCCCCAGGCACGATGCGTGCGTGCGGCGCGAGGTGGAGGGGAACGAGGGGAGCTAGCGGGGTGGGGTGAGTGGGGGTCTCGTCCCCGATCCAGATTGGATCGGGAGGGGGGGAACGGCATGGGGGGGTGCGGGTGGTTGGGTTAGGGTTTCCTAGGGTGGGGGGATATGGGAGGCCGGTTGGGCCAGGGAGGAGTTGGGCCGGATGGCCTAGTTGGCCTGGGGCTTTCCATTTTTTTTAAACCTTATTTTCTTTTATAGTTTCTGTTTATTTGTTTTCTTTTATTTCTCATTTTAGTAAAATACTACAGTGGCAAGAAAATAGAGGTTGCAAGCTAAGCCACAGCCACAAACTAGTTAGCATCGAAGCAAAATAGTTTTGAAATTGTTTAACATTTTAAAAGCATTTAAATAATTATTATTGTTACTATTTTATTCATTTTAGAGTGTTTAAACATTTTATAAAGGTGTGCTTTCTCCATCGTATTTACACATGATTTATCTGACCCACCTTGAACATTTTTGTTTCATTGTTTGAAAACTTTTATTATCTGCCTTTAATTGAATTTGAATTTGGATCGGTTTCGAACTAACACGAGATTAGCGATAGTAATTGAAGTGACGTGGCATCATTAGCAGAGAATTACTGTAGCGTAACTATCCGGGCGTCACAATTCTCCTCCACTACAAGAAATCTCATCCCAAGATTTAAGAGGTAGTGAAACGGGGAAAGGTTTTGTAACGAATCTAGCGGGTCTTCTTACCCTAGCTTGCTCTTCTCGAAGAGGCCGGTCCAATAAATTGATGTCTTCATTCCTCTGACCCAGGTCATTATGATGAGGTTGTCCTCCTTTCTTCGGAAATTCTGTCGTACTTACGAATAGGTAAGGGGCTGCCCTACAACGATAGAATGGTATAAGGGGAAATCATATGGGGTTATCCCAGGAATGAACACACGAGTATCTCTCAAGTTGAACAAATAAAACACATCGAGAGTAAAGTTGGAAGGTACAATAAGAAGTTTCAAGCAGCCAGGCAATCATTCAATGCCTAGACAGAAGGTAAAAGGGGCTTCAAAGCAACAGAATAATTATTGTGTCCGATATCAGACCTGAAGGTGGCTCGTGAATTACATACGAGGCCACGAGCGAGGAGTAACTTTGGAAACCGGGGGTGTACAGGAGAGTCAGGTTTCGATCCTGTGAAACTGTGGGTTATGGGCCCACCATACGGGATAAAGGTAGAAGGAGTGGTGACATCTTGCACGGTCATGATAGCAAGGCATGTTAGAGGGTAGCCCATTAGTTATGTCGAAAACAACGTCGGTACCAAGGGCGAGGGACGAAGAGAACCATTTTCCTGCTCGTTGAACGAGGCGGACCATTAGGCAAAGTTCTCGTCCATCGGTGGCTACCGAAATGTCATCAATTATAGTAATAGGGTCTTACTGGCAGAGTTGTACCACGAGGTGCTTACCTAAGCAGGGAATTACCACGGCTCAGTTAAGTAGATTATAAGAAAGTTTGAACAAAACAATGGAAAGGAAAATGTGTTTAAACACATATATCAGGGGTATACCCTTCCTAAAGTCAAGCAGAGGATGATATCCAAGACAGGATATAAAGTAGAAAATCATTTAGGTAAAGGGAGAGAAATTCCATGACATTACCCAAACAATGGTGTTTGGATAATTGAGCAAGAAGCATTCAGCATTGGGCTAAAAATGTTCTTGCTGAAAATCGGAGTACCATAGACATGCTTCGAGATAGCATTGACATGGTATTCAAGCAAAGGTCAGACTTTGGATACACGAAGGATTCATCAGGAACAACTTGTAGAATAAGTCTTACAATTTCCTCATGGAAGAATGGATAACCCCGCAGAAAAGGAAACTATAACAATAGGTCCTCCGGCCAGGTGTGCTAGGATGACATCACCTTACCGGGTCATATAAGGAACAATGTTATGACTCTTGGAAAAATGTTCCAACCATCATATCTGACCGAGATTCAGATCTGATTGGTGTCAGGATAACTCAGACTCGGGATGCCTAAGAAGAAAGGTGCAACACAATTTGTCGCGATGACATTGTAAGATTCTCAGGAATTAATCTACGGAAGCGAGTTCTGAAACAAGAGTTCATCATTAAACCAAGGAGAGGATGAGAAGGTGGCTGATGGACTCAGCGGCAATTCGCCGAGACTTCCAAAAGGTGGTTTCCACAATTATGTGAACAAGGAGATAACATTAGTCAGATCTAATGATATAATGATGTATGCTTGAGGAAAACATACACAGTTAAACATTGCTTAAAAGGTGCACCCGAAATATGGGCTTAGGTAGCATGATCAATATTTAGAATGGTGATTCAATAACCAATGGTCCAAGAATGAAATATCGACCATTAATATCAAAGCATTAGGGTTGCTAGAAGTGCAGAATCACAGCAGTTCCGTTGACTGCATCCCGGTTAGAATCAACACGGGGACCAAGAAACAAAGGGATACGGCGATAAGTATCACTGTATCAAGAATTGTTATGAGGTGGAGCAAGTCTCACAACATCCTTGACATAAAAGATAGTAATACTTCAAGGTAGAATATAATGCAAGCTGGATAGCAGGTTGCATCAATAACAGAACGAGTTTGTGATGAAAGAACGGTAAGGGTGTTGTTGATGGTAACACAAATCATCGAGGGGTAAGGATGGTATTTCTCATCGGGAAGTCGATTGATATCATGGAAGATCTCATTACGTTGAGGATGATCACGACACATTTGTCGAAAGTTTTCTTGAAGATGCAATCAATCAGCGATGACAACAAGTTAAAGGAATGATGAAACGGGAAGGTTATTGGAACACGGGTACAACACAAACTCGAAATCAAGCTTTCTGTTCAAGGTGAAATGATAGGACAAGGAATCGACGTAAGCTTAGCTTATTGTCGAAAGATGTGCTCCGGTAATAAGGAACAGGTGGCACAGTTAAATTTTAGCACGATAAAGATATAGCCAATCAGGCTAGGAATGACTTGAAGGATTATTAAACTCATAAGCCACGAAAATTACTTAGAGTTATTGAATCGGAGTGCTGAATCGATTCACTTATCGGTGTTCTAGAGTGACTAGTAACTCATATCTCGAGGGGGCACTGGAATCGGCAAGAATAATAGTTGATGAAGAACTCATAAGAAGTTATGTAGTCCCGTGATAATCTCGAGATACCAGAGGGGTAATACTCGATGACAGTCAAAGTAGAGGTTGGACTGGGGTATTGCCCTACAGAAGACAAGCGCTTAAACTTGCACGCGAAATGGTATTTAAAGGAGAACATGGTCGGAACCACGATTGCAAAAGGCCAGATCCCAGATATAAGGTGAACTTATACCAAAGGAATAATTAATTTAAGAGAAGCTTTAATGATAAGATCTACATCGTGTCCATGGGCATGAACACAAAGCTCAAGGTCGACTCCCACTTCTCCAATGCATAACCTTTCATTCACTTCTCACTTTCGAAGAAGTTGTACTGTTGAAATTTTACCTGGCATAATACCAGAAGTGTAAGGCTCGTGAAAACTTTCGAGTTGACACGGTTTAGAGAAGGCATATGTTCAACCCATAGGGGCTTCTTAGAAACATATACCACAAGTTTCAAGTAAATATCACAAGCTCGAAAGTAGAGCAAGGTTGAGAAAGTAGATGATACAATTTACCAAAGGCATTATGTATCCGAGGGAAGGCTCACAAGGTTATTGAATATGAAGGACGATGTCAGATAAAATCCAAAAAAAGTATCTGACGGTCCATAACAGGGCTGATGTGAGTATCGGTTCTCATTCAGAGGAAGAAGGAATGCAAAGGCATCAGATTATAGGAACAACTGACTAATTCAAAGCTCAATGCAAGGAAATTTATGATCCTCAATCAAGGGATCAGAAGCAAACACTCTGATTAAGGATGGATAAGTTGCGTAGACTTAGGGGTACAACCGATGGTAATCCGACTGGTCGGGAACCAGCTCATGTTTAAAAGGATGTCTGAGCCGGAAAGATAAATTAGAAGAGTTGATAGATGATTGTGTGCATTCGCACACATGTGAATCAATAGGATCAAAATGACGGTGTCAAAAGATACTAGTGAATATTGCTAGTGATATGGGAGCATCCATAATGTAAGCATACAAGTATTTGCAGAGCAATAGTTGCTAAGGATTTTCGGAGGATTGAATAGTATTTCAAAGACTTTTGTGAAACACCTGAACAACTGGGGATGAGCGGATACTCGGAAAGTGCGAGAAATTATTCCTTAGGGGTATCAGGTGGCAAAGAACTGCAAGGCAGTAGGCACAAAATATTCTCGGGGTATCTTGTAATAACAAGATCGACTGGGAATAAAAGTAAGCAACAGGTGCAAGTATTTATCCATAGGGATATTTCGGTGGAAGGGAATTGCAAAAGCAACGGCACAAGTCTCGAGAGAATATCGGAGAGTATCTCAGAATCTTCTGGTGCAAGCCGCGATCATCTGGTAATGAGGGGCTCTCCGGGAAGAATTACGAGAACCTAAAGTTAGATTTTAGCAAAATCGTTTAACCCGAATAGAAGAGAGTTCAGAATCCCGGAGTAAAGATCGAGGAGTAAAAGATCCTAATACCACCCAATGGCGACGTGGGCCCATAGGCCACACAACCATGTTAGTAAAGGTTTTGCAATGACTAGACTCAACTTCGGCCAAGGAGTTGGAAAGGGGATTCCTACAGGCAGTGGCTCTGATACCAACTTGTGACGCCCCCGAATTTGACCGTACACTAATCATGCACGCAAATGTGTACGATCAAGATCAAGGACTCACGGGAAGATATCACAACACAACTCTACAAATAAAATAAGTCATACAAGCATCATATTACAAGCCAGGGGCCTCGAGGGCTCGAATACAAGAGCTCGATCATAGACGAGTCAGCGGAAGCAACAATATCTGAGTACAGACATAAGTTAAACAAGTTTGCCTTAAGAAGGCTAGCACAAACTGGGATACAGATCGAAAGAGGCGCAGGCCTCCTGCCTGGGATCCTCCTAAACTACTCCTGGTCGTCGTCAGCGGGCCACGTAGTAGTAGGCACCTCCCGAGTAGTAGTAGTCGTCATCAACGGTGGCGTCTGGCTCCTGGACTCCAGCATCTGGTTGCGACAACCAGAAAGAAAGGAAAGGGGGAAAAAGGGGGAGAAAGCAACCGTGAGTACTCATCCAAAGTACTCGCAAGCAAGGAGCTATACTACCTATGTATGCATTGGTATCAAATGGAATAAGGGTATCATATGTGGACTGAACTGCAGAAAGCCGGAATAAGGGGGGATAGCTAGTCCTTTCGAAGACTATGCTTCTGGCAGCTTCCGTCTTGCATCATGTAGAAGAGAGTAGACCGAAGTCCTCCAAGTAGCATCACATAGCATAATCCTAACCGATGATCCTCCCCTCGTCGCCATGTGAGAGAGAGACCACCGTTGTATCTGGCACTGGGAAGGGTGTGTTTTATTAAGTATCCAGTTCTAGTTGTCATAGGTCAAGGTACAACTCCAGTCGTCCTGTTTACCGAAGATCACGGCTATTCGAAATAGATTAACTTCCCTGCAGGGGTGCACCACCATAACCCAACACACGCTCGATCCCATTTTGGCCGGACACACTTTCTGGGTCATGCCGGCCTCGGAAGATCAACACGTCGCAGCCCCACTAGGCACAACAGAGAGGCCAGCACGCCGGTCTAAACCTAAGCGCACAGGGGTCTGGGCCCATCGCCCATAGCACACCTGCACGTTGCGTACGCGGCCGGAGAGCAGACCTAGCAACCTCCATTACAAAGGAAGTCACGTTACGCGTCCAACCCGGCGCGCCGCTCAGTCGCTGAGCGTCACGAAGTGCTTCGGCTGATACCACGACGTCGAGTGCCCATAACTGTCCCGCGTAGATGGTTAGTGCGTATAGGCCAGTAGCCAGACTCAGATCAAATACCAAGATCTCGTTAAACGTGTTAAGTATCCGCGAACATCGACCAAGGCCAGGCCCACCTCTCTCCTAGGTGGTCTCAACGTGCCCTGTCGCTCCGCCTCAAAGTAACCGTCGGGGGCCGTCGGGAACCCAGGCCCACCTCTACTGGGATTTAGCCACCTGCCCCTTCAGCCCCCATCTCCGAACAGTATCACAGGGAATGTAGCTGTGTAAAGTATATTGTATGTGCCCGTGATCACCTCCCGAAGTGATCACGGCCCAGTAGTATAGCATGGCAGACGGACAAGAGTGTAAGGCCACTGATGGAACACTAGCATCCTATACTAAGCAGTAGGATAGCAGGTAATGGTATCAACAGTAGTAGCAAGGATAGGCTATGCATCAGGATAGGAATAACGGAAAGCAGTAACATGTTACACTACTCTAATGCAAGCAGTATAGAGAAGAGTAGGCGATATCTGGTGATCAAAGGGGGGGCTTGCCTGGTTGCTCTGGCAAGAGAGAGGGGTCGTCAACTCTGTAGTCGTACTGGGTAGCAGCGGCGTCGGTCTCGGTGTCTAGCGAGAGAAGAGGGGGAAGAAACAATAAATATAATGCAAGCATATGCATAGTGATGCATGACATGACAAGTAACGCGTTAGAGGTGCCCTAACGCGGTAGTAGGTGATACCGGTGAAGGGGGAAACATCCGGGAAAGTATCCCCGGTGTTTCGCGTTTTCGGGCAGAGGAGCCGGAGGGGGAAAGTTGCGAGTTCGATAGGTTAGGGGTGCGTGGCGGACGAACGGGCTGCGTATCCGGGTTCGTCTCGTCGTTCTGAGCAACTTTCATGTTGAAAATATTTTAATCCGAGTTACGGATTAAAAGATATGATTTTCTAAGATTTTATTAATTTCTTATTAATTAATTATTTAAATTAATTCGAAAATGAATTAATGACATCAGCATGATGTCATGCTGACGTCAGCAGTCAACAGAGTTGACTGGGTCAAACTGACATGTGGGTCCAGTGGGACCCACCTGTCATACATGTTTAGGTTAATTAGGTCTTAGTTAAACTAAGTACTATTTAATTAAACTAACTAGTTAATTAGATTAATTAAACATGATTAATTAACTTAATTAATTCACTTATTGATTAATTAATTAATGTAATTATTTATTTATTTATTTATTTTTAATTCTTTTTTTAATAAAGTTCTGGGGCGTGGGCCCCTGTGTCATTGGGCCAAGGGGCCACAGCGGTTCGGGCTAACGGGTGCTGGGGTGGAGATGGGCGCAATGGGTGTCCAGCACCCGTTCGTTCGAGCGCACGCCAGTGCGGGCGGACCCGGCAGGGGGGGCGGTGCAGGGGGAGGCCGGTGGCCACGGCGCCGGCCAGGCGGCCGGGCGGCGAGGAAGCAGCACAGGCGAGGCCACGGCCCTGGGGAGGTAGCGGCACGGCGGGTGCGGTGGGTAGAGGAGGCAGCAGCAGCCGTGGAGCAGGGGCACGGGGCGTGGGATGGTCGAGGGAGCGGGGCGAGGAGGCCGTGAGCAGGAGCGGGCAGAGCACCGTCTCGGCGCAGGGCGTCCGGCAGCGATGGCCGTGGGCGCGGGTGGGCGCGCACGGGCGCGTGCAGGGGCGCCGGTCCAGTCGCGGCGCGGGAGAAGGTCGCGGCCGTGAGCGCGCGGTATGGGGTCATCCGGAGCGCGTGGTGAGCGCGTGCGGCAGGAGGAAGAGCAGCAAGACCGGGGCACGCGGTGCGCGGCACCGGGGTTCGAGCACGCGGGCGGGAGGAGGAGAGGACGGTGCCTCACCGACGTTGCAGAGACGAGGGTCGGCGAGGCTCGGTGGAGCCTTTGGGGAGGAGGACGGGGACGCGGCGACGCAGGGGAGGAGCGGCGATGGACCGTCCGGCGTGGTCGTCCCGGTCGGTGGCGATGGTCGGTCCGGCGCAGGGCGGCGACGGTGGGGCAGCGCAGGCGAGGCGGCGCCTGGCGCCGGCGATGACGACGGGGTCGGGGGCGCGTCCAGATCGGGGAGAGGGGGCGGTGAGGGTTGGTGGGTGGATCGGGCGCGGGGATCTCTTCCCCCAGGCACGATGCGTGCGTGCGGCGCGAGGTGGAGGGGAACGAGGGGTGCGAGCGGGGTGGGGCGAGTGGGGGTCTCTTCCCCAATCCAGATTGGATCGGGAGGGCGGGAACGGCATAGTGGGGGGGAGTGCGGGTGGTTGGGTTAGGGTTTCCTAGGGTGGGGGGATATGGGAGGCCAGTTGGGCCAGGGAGGAGTTGGGCCGGATGGCCCAGTTGGCCTGGGGCTTTCCATTTTTTTAAACCTTATTTTCTTTTATAGTTTCTGTTTATTTGTTTTCTTTTATTTCTCATTTTAGTAAAATACTACAGTGGCAAGAAAATAGAGGTTGCAAGCTAAGCCACAGGCACAAACCACTTAGCATCGAAGCAAAATAGTTTTGAAATTGTTTAACGTTTTGAAAGCATTTAAATAATTATTATTGTTACTATTTTATTCATTTTAGAGTGTTTAAACATTTTATAAAGGTGTGCTTTCTCCATCGTATTTACACATGATTTATCTGACCCACCTTGAACATTTTGGTTTCATTGTTTGAAAACTTTTATTATCTGCCTTTAATTGAATTTGAATTTGGATCGGTTTCGAACTAACACGAGATTAGCGATAGTAATTGAAGTGACGTGGCATCATTAGCAGAGAATTACTGTAGCGTAACTATCCGGGCGTCACAACCTATCAAGGTGCTTGTTCTAATTTGGCAAGGTTTTATTGATTGCATGTATCTTGCATATGGTGTCTTGCATTTCTTCTACTTTGTTGCACCGTCATCTGCTTAGTTTACTCATCATATATGTCGAGATGCAATGCCCATCCATTATCAATACATATTCCATCTGTCATCATACCATGTTTTTTCACTCAAATGTTGTTCTTGTGCATCAAACATCAAAAAGGAAGGGGGTGATTGCCGAACCTGAAGGAGCACCAGCAAAGTCCTTGAAAAACGTGGTTGTGCCGGAGAAATCAGATAGCACCCCACTTATATTGGCTGCACAACCAGTAAAACAAAACGTAGGACCGACTCCAGCAGACTGTGCCCATACTTCACTGGCCACACCACTAGCCCCACCACACAGGACCTGCACTCTAGCAAAAGGTATTCTGATTTCAGTTGCCATAGCACCAGCCGTACCACAGAAAAATCCCACTCCAGAAAAAAGTACAGCAAGTCCACCTACCGAAGACCTATCCCAACTGCAAAGATGGCCAAATCCTGCAGATTGGAACCCCATTCCAGTTATTCCTAGTTTAAAAGACAATGCTTTCAATGTTGTTAGGGACTACGTGCATATATTCCCATCATGGGAAGATTATAGTGAAGACAAACACCATTTTCACATCTTCCTGTCCCACTTACGTGTAAGTGCTATTATTCATGGTGATTATTTTCCTGTTTTCTGCTGATTGAACACATCAATGATTTACATTACATTGTTGTAAGTAGGTGAGGGTCAATCTGGATAGTCATGACGAGCAAAGCTTGCTTGCGCTTTTCAAGGAAGCATTGCAGCAGTATCGGTGTTACCTGAGGAAATCACACTTTGTTGGCAAGTCTATAAACGATTTTCTGGTGAAGTCTCCTGTGCTAAATTTAGAAGACATTGAATGGAAAAACCTTGTTATGCACTGGTCTCGTTCCGAGGATGAGGTATTGTCTATGATATCGTATGACAATTTGAACTTCTACTTTTCTTCATGTGCCTTACAGATCTTTTTTGCAGGAAATCTGCTCGAAAAGGAATTCCGGTTTGAAAAGAACGACAAGATATCGCAAATATGCTGCCCGCTGCTTTGCTCTTGTTAGTACCTGTTGTCATGTATCACTGTACTTGCATACATACCTGGTTCATTATGTGACAACAATATGCATGATAGCTTGCTTATCAATTGTTCGCTCCAAATTATCTCATCTGTATAAATGGTTACATTAGTGTAGAATATATCCAATGCCAATGAAATTTTTTAGCTCTGTATTGTTCTTGTAAGTACCTGCTGTCCTTTATCAGTGTACTTATATTGACAGGTAGTTGTTCATGTACCATCGCTCTGTAGCTTATTTTCCTTTGCCCTCCATTTTCTACACATGAGATCTATATTTACTCTTACCATAAGGTTGGATAACACCGATGGTACTGAAGAAGTTTAGCTCTGCATTGCTCTTGGCTGTACCTTTTGCCTGCATCACTGTACTTACATTTATAGCTACTTGGTTATGTAGCATCACTCTTCATCTTATCTTAAATATTCTCCATTTTTCTTATATTGTCACATCTATATTTGCTCTTAACAAAATGCAGAATAAAGGCAATGGTTATGAAGAAGATTCTGTGGTAAACTTCTTGAATCCCCCCGCCCATCAGCATGGACAAGGGTTTTAGAGAGCTTGCCTTCACCAATAATGTAAGTTTGTCCTTCTCAAGCCTTCAAACTTTGTTGTGTATATTTGGTTAGGTATGACTGCAACAGCTGTTTATTTTTGGTGTTTGCATCAAATTGCATGTTTAAAGTTTATTATGTACTTCACAAACAAAAGTTTGTCCTTCTCAATTTAAGTTTTCAGTTGTACAACCAAGTTCCTTCTTCATACCATGTAAATTAAACTATACATGGCAAGTGATCTTATTTTACCAATCTGAAATGGGATAAATTGACGGCACACTAACCATTGATACTTATGAGTTCTTGATCTGTAATCCAGTGGTGTTGTGAAGCTGTCAACTCCTTCACAATGTCATTTCCTGCCATGTCTTGACCTGAACAATACCATATTGTGTTAATGCTATTTTAAACTGTGTCACTTTATTCGTCAGTAAGAAATGTGATGAATTGTCAGTACTGATACTTATATGTGCAAAACATGTCATCTATCTGCTTGTTTATCTTTTAGAGTGAGGAGGATATAAGTGTCAAACAAGTGCAGTCTCATCAGCTTGCTCAGCTGCTTGCGCTGCAGCTCCCGAGCAGGGCTAACCTTTCTTGATCTCTATTGAAGTGCTGTCGGTTTTGTATATTATTTTGTCGACGTGTTTAATTGCACTGGTGGCGATCTTTGATACCCAGTGTATGTAATCTGTGATACGTCTCCAACGTATCTATAATTTTTGATTGCTCCATGCTATATTATCTTCTGTGTTGGACATTATTGGGCTTTATTATCCACTTTTATATTATTATTGGGACTAACCTATTAACCGGAGGCCCAGCCCAAAATTGCTGTTTTTTTGCCTATTTTAGGGTTTCTAAGAAAAGGAATATCAAATGAAGTCCAAACGGAATGAAACCTTCGGGGACGTCATTTTTGGAACGAACAAGATCCAGGAGACTTGGACCCTACGTCAAGCAACCAACAGGGAGGCCACGAGGTAGGGGGCACGCCTACCCCCCCCCAAGCGCGCCCTCCACCCTCGTGGGCCCCCTGTTGCTCCACCGATGTACTTCTTCCTCCTATATATACCTACATACCCCCAAACGATCTGATACAGAGCCAAAACCCTAATTCCACCGTCGTAACTTTCTGTATGCACAAGATCCCATCTGGGGGCCTGCTCCGGAGCTCCGCCGGGGGGGCATCGTGTGGGGACCCCGACTCATAAGTCGTGATCATCGAATGCACATGTACAGTGATCCCAGAGATCAATGCTCACTGAACACACAGAAGCTGAATAACAAGAGTCTTACATCCATACATACCGTATTACACAAGTAGGACCATTATGGTCAAGTCTTGAGTATAGCATCGCAGCGGAACTCTTCAATAACAACCTGGACCCATGCCATCTGCCTTAACCCTACAGGCATTCTGACTGGGAAGCGTCCTAGCTCGCATGTTCGTCGCCGAAGTATTCTTCATTATATCTTGTTCTTTCATGCCTGGCCAATAAAATAACCAGTGGAAAGCCAATGAGTACTTTGAATGTACTCGCAAGCAACCCATGTTTGGCTCAAGATACAACAATGCATGACATAGGTAAATTTTTGCAGAAAGCTAGTTTTGAGTGCAATAACATGTTCAACAACTTGTAAGACATGCATAAGGAGAATTCAAGTAACCATGAGGGCAGGTTACAGATATCAACATAAATAGAGTGGGCATCAACCCAACTCAGTCATGTCAAGTCCCTTGACTTGACCCAAGTAGCTCTTCCCACTTATCCAAACACACACACTGGTTTGCAAACATGTGGACATAGTTTAAGCAGCACCGCCCAACTATCCTTGACCGTGGACACGGCTATTCGAATAGTTTTACACTCTGTAGAGGTTGCAAACTTTACCCACAAGATCCGGGGAGCTTCCGTGTCATCCACGACCCGCGGTACCTCAAGTACCTGGGGTAAGCACCCGATCACTATCTTTCCCTAGACGACACTAACATGGAGTCCACTCGATTGGTAGTAACCCCCGTGCCCAACATTTCACAACTTTAAAAAATGGTGGAGCCTCGCTCCCATATTCATCACATACCACCGGCACGGGGTACCAACGGTGTGTCCGGTGCCCCATAAAAATGTTCTTGGCCGCCCTACCTGGCACGACCCCGTCCCGAGAGAGCGCACCAACAACTCTCCCGTCACTAGTAATGCGGGCTCCAAGCTAGTATCGGCCTAGGTAATCAATAGTGCCCTTTCCCATATAAGGGTAGAGTGGTTGCGCATGTAAGGTTGGGACAGTCGACAAATCTTAAATCTAATCCGTTTTTGAAAACAACACACACACTTGCCTCGGTATACCACTTCGTCATCAGGTGGTTACCCATCTCATTATCTCCCTCGTGCATAAGTGGCACCCGACGGGGTTTTCGAAAAGTCTTTTGAAAATACTTTGTCTCCATCACCATGCACATTCCTGTCCCTTTTTGCGTAGCAACTACTTTAGCATCCTATCTACTCCCACCGGCATAACCCTCATAAGAAGGTAGGGTCATGCACAATGCAAGTATCAACAAGGAGGAAATGGAGGCAACCCACCAAAGTGGCTACCATCTCATCATGATTCCGATGCAACAATAATAAAGTGCTATATGAAATGCATAAAAAGGGTTTCATAGACATGGTCAAAGGGCTGCTTGCCTGGTTCATCAGAGTCTTGAGATCTTCTGGTCCTTCTCCAAGTACTCCGTCTACTTCATCAACTAACGTCGAAACAATCATAAAACACAACAAGGCAGAAAATAAAGTGCTCTAAAAATATGGATTTGACTTTCCTAGGACTTCCCTGGTCATATGAAAAATGACCAGGGTGGTTTCACTGGAATTGGATTAGTGAATATTTCTGAACATTTCAATATGATGGAATCAAGGGGTTTATGGATTTGCAAGAAGTGTACAAAAACATATTTTTGAAAAATGAGCAAAGGCACCCATTTAACAAATCATGATTTTAGAAGCATCTAGGAGTTGGTTTCACTGGATTTGGAGTTCAAATGAATATTCTATGGATTTGCAAAGTTGACAAACATGAAGAAATGGCTCATTATTTTGTGGGGTACAGAAAGTATTAAGAAAAATGTTCATAAACTAAGTTATGAACTTAGAAACATCTAGGAATTTGAATCATGGCATTTGGATCAAATTTGAGCTCTCTGTGATTTTCTAAAGTTCATCACAGAAATGGAAAATGGGATTTTGATAAATATTTCTGAGGAGATAGTTTCTGGAAAAATGTGCAAATAGCACCATGTGATAGATCATGATTTGTGGATCCCCTAGAAATTTGAATCATCAAATTTGGATATCATTTGAATTATTTGTGGATTTTACAAGTTTACAAAAAAAGAAAAAGAAAAAGGGTTTTACCCAAACGGGCTGGACCTTGGCGGCAACAGCGTGCATTGGGCGAGGCTTAACGGCAGGGCGCCACTGGGCCAGCCCAGCAGCTCAGCCGTGCGCGCTGGGGGGGTGACGTCGGAGGCGGCTCCGTGGAATACGCCTTCGCGCGAGAGAGGCGAAATTTCCGCTGTCCGTCTCCACTTAAACGGGCGGGGCCCGCCCACCGGGTCGCTGATGAGCAGGCCCGGGGCTCAGGCCGTCTCCTACCTCCCGCTCGAACAGAGCAAAGGCAGGGGAGGCGAGGCCGAGCGGCGCCGGCGCTCTCCCGGGCGGCACAGGCCACCTCCAGCGGCGCCTGGCACACCGGAGGACTCAGCGCACCGCAGCGCACCCGTACATGTGCTGCACGCCCATGGGGGAGCCCGGGAAGAGGAGGGCTTCGGGTGCGGCGGACCGAGGCTGACGGCGGGCTCGGCAAGGCGAGGAAGGCACGGGGAGGAGGGAATGGAGCACGGGGGGAGTTGGCGGTGGTGATGAGAGGGTGTGGGTGTGTTCATGGGGACGAGAGAGGGGTCGAGGCCCACGAATTTAAGCGGCGGCCGGCGGCTCGGCTCCGGCCATGGACGAGGTTGGAAGGCGCGAGGAGAGGAGTGGGTTGGTCCAGGGGATGCACGGGAGGGTGAGAGGGCCAAAGGAGTAGAGATGGGTCTCGGGGTGGCCTTAAGTAGCTGACCCACGGCTCACCATGGACGCGGCGCACGGGTGGCCGCGGCAACGGCTCGGGAGGCCAGGAGAGAGGGCGAGGACTTGTCTGCGGTGTTAGTGGGGGTGGAGTAGGGCGCCACGAGCTCGCACGGCATTGGCGGGCTCGGGCGGCTCTGGGAACGCGCGGCATGGGCAAGACAGAGGGGAAAAGGAGGGGGCCAGCGTCGTGGCGTGTTGCGGACATCGAGGCACCTCGACTGGCGCAAGGGGGAGGCTCGAGGTGGTCGGGGGACGTGGCGTCAATGGTCGCCTGCTCTGCCTCGCGCTCCAGAGCGCGTCTTTGGCCGGCATCCGCGGCTTTTCCGCGCGCACTCACGCGTCCACTTGTGTCCAGTGGCTGCAGGAAGAATAAACAAGGGGGAGGAGGCCTTGGATGCTCTGGGACCTAGCAGGAGTAAGAGAGAGGTGAGAAAATGGGAGAAATGAAGCTGTCTAGAGAAGAAAAATGGGGTTCTCCCCCCTTCATCATTGCTTCCTCGGGCAGCAAAGCACACAGGCGCTAGAGGGGGACTAGGAGGGGTCGTGGTAGAAAGTTGAGCCTACGGAGATTAGTGGAAGAGGCCAAAAATGGGATTTTTGTAAAGTGGCAGAAGGTGTTTGATGCTGGTTTGGGCAAGCAAATGGACTTCCCTTGTCATGAGGCTTGACAGGGTCAAATGGCATGAGAAAATAAGAGGTTCCACCAAGATTGAGTTCATTTGGGCAAAGTTGCCAATGCAACTTTTGTAAACCCTAGAAATCAACAGAAATGGACTTTCCAAGATTTACTTATGCAAATCAATTCTCCTTGATGCACCACTTGGTGTAGTGTCATCATTTGAGGATTTGAACATGTCCACAAAAATTCAGATCAAAAGGACACACTTGGCAATGTATAGTTGTTCAAACTTGGATCTGGCAGAGAGGGTTTTGGGGCACTTTTGTGAACCAAAGTTATTTTGATTGATATGAAAATTTGCAAGATCATCACATTATGAATATGTGACTTGCCAGAATTTTCCTGGATTTATTTGAAAATATTTCTTATATAAATATTTCAAATATTTGAAATGAGCTGAAATAGTTCTGGAGGGTTTTGTCCAATATTTTGACCATGACCATGTGTTGAAACTCATATATATGGACAATATATGTCCACTGAGCTTCCCTGTTTTTTCTCAAATATTTTTGAAGCTTTAAAATAATTTTAACCAATTAAAGACCATTTTCTGGCCTAAATAAAAAGCCTTTAAATAAAATAGGAAAATAACTTTTAAAATTATATTTTTGTGGTTTCTGGGTATCCTATATCTAATAGGAGTCAAATATAGTTTTGGAAAGATTTTTACTGCCCTTAATTAAGTACTTGCAGTGCAAACCTCAATTCAGGGGTTTTTGGAAAACTAATTTTTGAAAATACTATTTGGCCAAATTATTTTTGTAAGAAATTATTTTTATGTCCTATACACATGGCATGATCATTGGGAAAAGGTTTTGGATCAAGGGGAAGGAGTATAAGAGTTGGAGGATTTATTTGATTTTTAGAGCACTTGCAAACAGCAGTCAAACATTCAATCAAAGCAAAGACAAAACACTCAAAAGTTTTTGTCAAACCACATTTTATCATGATTTACTAGCTTAAGTGTTGTGGCATGAAAATCAGGGTGTGACACATCGATCACGGAGGGCTTCTACATCAACACCATAGCCCTTCCGATGATGTGTGAGTAGTTTGCCTCAGACCTTCGGGTCCATAGTTATTAGCTAGATGGCTTCTTCTCTCTTTTTGGATCTCAATACAAAGTTCTCCCCCTCTCTTGTGGAGATCTATTCGATGTAATCTTCTTTTTGTGGTGTGTTTGTTGAGATCGATGAATTGTGGGTTTATGATCAAGTTTATCTATGAACAATATTTGAATCTTCTCTGAATTCTTTTATGTATGATTGGTTATCTTTGCAAGTCTCTTCAATTTATCAGTTTGGTTTGGCCTACTAGATTGATCTTTCTTGCAATGGGAGAAGTGCTTAGCTTTGGGTTCAATCTTGTGGTGTCCTTTCCAAGTGACAGTAGGGGCAGCAAGGCATGTATTGTATTGTTGCCATCGAGGATAACAAGATGGGTTTTTTATCATATTGCATGAATTTATCCCTCTACATCATGTCATCTTGCTTAAGGCGTTACCCTATTCTTATGAACTTAATACTCTAGATGCATGCTGGATAGCGGTCGATGTGTGGAGTAATAGTAGTAGATGCAGGCAGGAGTCGGTCTACTTGTCTTGGACGTGATGCCTATATACATGATCATACCTAGATATTCTCATAACTATGCTCAATTCTGTCAATTGCTCAACAGTAATTTGTTCACCCACCGTAAAATACTTATGCTCTTGAGAGAAGCCACTAGTGAAACCTATGGCCCCCAGGTCTATCTTCATCATATTAATCTTCCAACACTTAGTTATTTCCTTTGCTTTTTACTTTGCATCTTTATCATAAAAATAAAAAAATATTATCTTATCATATATATCAGATCTCACTCTCGTAAGTGACTGTGAAGGGATTGACAACCCCTTATCGCGTTGGTTGCGAGGACTTATTTGTTTTGTGTAGGCGCGAGGGACTGGCGCGTAGCCTCCTACTGGATTGATACCTTGGTTCTCAAAAACTGAGGAAAATACTTACGCTACTTTGCTGCATCACCCTTTCCTCTTCAAGGGAAAACCAACACAATGCTCAAGAGGTAGCAATCTGATGTCTGCTTGTGCTTTATTATCATAGTGACGAACTTTGATGCCCAGTGGATGTAATATGCCGTGATTTCTTTATTGTATAGTCTAGGTTTTTTCCTATTCATGATGCTGCAGTTATTTTAATGGACCATGATGCTACAGTAAACCGGCCAAACCGTAAAATTACGGTACATAATCGAGCCATCATGCAAATCACTATGTATGATCCGCATCATGGGCCCCGTCATCTTGGTCCATTAACAGGCCTAAATGTAAACTGGCCCACTAGTAGATTTGGGCCTTTAATAGGCCGAGTAAACCGTCGGCCCTATTTTCCCAAGAAAACTCAATGGGCTTTTAGGAGGCTGAAAAGTAGGTTGGGCCTGGAAAGTGCCAAACAGCTCACTGGCCGGCAGCAGGCCGAAATAGACCCGGGCCCATGATTATGCCAATCAAATCATGGGCTTATAACAGGCCAAAATTGTCTCGGTCCTTGTTTGGCCCAATCAGATTATCGTCTGTGAGCAGGCTGGATGCAAACGGGGCCATAGTTAGGCCCAACTATATGACGGGCTTTTAACAGGCCGAAATGTTAAACGGGCCTTTAACAGGCCGAAACTAATATCAGGCCGAATTACTAAATGGGCCTTTATCAAGTGGGCCCAAAAGCATAGCGTCCAGTTGACGGGCCGAATCTGATATGGGCCATAATTTAGCCCAAAACCTCTCAAAGGGCTGGACCTGATCTGGGCCATAATTTGGCCCAGAACGTGGGAGGATTTTAAGGGGCCGGATCTCATATGGGCCTTTATTAGGCCCAGAACATGGCAGACTATTAATGGACCGGATCAAATATGGGCCGGCATTTGGCCCAAAACATGGCAGCCTGTTAATGAGCCGGCCTACTAGTGTCATCAAAATCTTTAGGGCCTTCAGCTGGGCCGGTCCATTATGGTCGGCGAAATCTCGTGGGCCTTTAGCTGGCCTGGCCCATTATGGTCTGCAAAATCTTGTGGGCCTTTAGCTGGGCCGGCCCATTATGGTCCGCAAAATCTCGCGGGCCTTTAGCTGGGCCGAACCATTATGGCCCGCAAAATCTGGTGGGCCTTTAGCTGGGCCGGCCCATTATGGTCCACAAAATCTCGTGGGCCTTTTGCTGAGCCGGCCCATTATGGACCGCAAAATCTTGTGGGCCTTTAGTTGGGCCAGCCCATTTAAACTTTATGGGCCACTTTTGGGCCGGTCCACGTGTCAACATTTCATAAGCACATCTCGCCCATTGGATGAGTGATACCTGTGCCAACAGGGAGCTGACACGTGTTTCCTCCAGCCAATGATGATTTTACACGTGGAAAATCGCCATTGGTCCGGGCTGTTAACGGGTTATCGGATCCAAAACTGGACCCGATAGTTTAACGGTGTTCCGTTACGGTGGATGCCACGTGCCGGTCACCCTTGACGAAAGCACTTCTGTAACGCATGATTTTTCGTCATGGAAGTGGACACTTTCGTGATGATAATTTTGGTAATGTCATGGAACACTTCTACGACAGCACATGTATGACTATCTTGATTCTGTCATAAAATCGTCATGGATGTACATGCATGACAAAAAACGCGACCTACTGTGACAAACACGTATCATCACGGAAGTGTATTTTTTTGTAGTTTTTACCTCCTCTAGTTGCAACTCTAACAGCAAAGTCATGCATATTATGATTCATTTCATCAAGTAATTCTCTTTGAGATTTAGCAACTTGTTCTAATTGAGTTTGAACCATAGAAGCATGTTTTCCAACACCTCTAACATCATTTGATATTCTAGATAACAAGTCACTCAAGCGAGCAATCATATCAGAATTATATTTCAATTGTTTCATAACATTTGCATTGAAGTGACCTTGTTTTCTAACATAATTTTCAAACTCATAAAGGCATTGGCTAGGATGCATATTGTGAGGATTGTCATTTTCATTAAACTTCATAAGAGAATTTACCTCTACCACCTTAGGCATTGGTGGTGTATTAAGCCCATGTATTTCTTCAATAGGAGGTAAATTTTTAACATCCTCGACTTTAATACCTTTTTCTTTCATAGATTTCTTTGTCTCTTGCATATCTTCGGGACTGAGATATAATATACCCCTCTTCTTCGGAGTGGGTTTAGGCGGTGGTTCAGGAATAGTCCAATCATCATAATTTTTCATTATGTTATTCAACAATTCTTCAGCTTGAGCAATAGTTTGTTCCCTGAAAACACAACCAGCACAACTATCTAGGAAGTCCCTAGAAGCATCGGTTAGTCCATCATAGAAGATATCAAGTATTCCATTTTTCTTAAGAGGATGATCAGGCAAAGCATCAAGTAACTGGCAAAGCCTCCCCCAAGCTTGTGGGAGACTCTCTTCTTTCGTTTGCACAAAATTAAATATTTTCTGTAAGGCAGCTTGTTTCATATGAGTAGGAAAATATTTTTCAGAAAAGTAATAAACCATATCTTGGGGACCACGCACACAACCAGGAGCAAGAGTAGTATTGTACCAAGATTTAGCATCACCCTTTAATGAGAAAGGAAATAATTTGAGAATAAAGTAATAACGAGTTTTCTCATCATGTGTAAAAAGGGTGGCTATATCATTCAACTTAGTAAGATGTGCCACAACAATTTCAGTTTCATAACCATGGAAATGATTAGATTCAACCAGAGTAATTAACTCTGGGTCGACAGAGAATTCATAATCCTTATCATCAATACAGATAGGTGAAGTAGCAAACTTAGGATCACATTTCAGTCTAGCATTCAGAGATTTTTCTTTATACTTGTGTAGTAATTTCTCTAGATCATCTCTATCATTGCAAGCAAGAATATCTCTAGTTGCTTCTTCACTCATAACATAACCTTTCGATATCTTAGGCAATTCATATCTAGGAAGGCTAGTTCTAGCAGGTGTTTTAGGAGATTCAATTTCAAGCTCATCATCAGATTCAACAACATCATGTTGTATAACTCTAGCAATTTGTCTATCAAGAAATTCACCAAGTGGCACATCATCATTATCAAGAAAGGTACTAGCATCATCATAAGCATCATTCATATTAGAAGTAGCATCATCAATAACTTGCGACATATCAAAATTAATAGCATGTGGTGGTGTTGCAAGTTTATTCATAACAGAAGGTGAATCTAAAGCAGAACTGGATGGCAGTTCCTTTCCTTCCCTCGTCCTTGAGGGAAATATCTTAGTATTTGGATCCTTCAGATTCTTCATAGTGATAATATGATAATAATCCCAAGTGACTTAACAAATATAGCTATGCTCCCCGGCAACGGCGCCAGAAAAAAGTCCTGATAACCCACAAGTATAGGGGATCGCAATAGTTTTCGAGGGTAGAGTATTCAACCCAAATTTATAGATTCGACACAAGGGGAGCCAATGAATATTTGAAGGTATTAGCAGCTGAGTTGTCAATTCAACTACACCTGAAGATTAATTATCTGCAGCAAAGTGATCAGTAGCAGAGTAGTTTGATAGTTTTGATAGTAGTGACAGTAGCAACGGTAACAGTAACAGTGGTAGCAATATTTTTTAGCAAGTGTAATAGTGATGATAGCAGTAGTAACGCAGCAAAATCAATAAGGATAAATTCGTAGGCATTGGATCGGTGACTTGTTGGATGATATTCATCATGAGACAATTATAACCTAGGGCGATACGGCACTAGCTCCAGTTCATTTATATAATGTAGGCATGTATTTTGTAAATAGTCATACGTGCTTTATTAAAAGAACTTGCATGACATCTTTTGTCCTACCCTCCCGTGGCAGCGGGGTCCATATTGGAAACTAAGGGATATTAAGCCCTCCTTTTAATAGAGAACGGAACAAAACATTAACACATAGTGAATACATGAACTCAAACTACGGTCATCACCGGGAGTGGGCTTGGTTGTTGTCACTCTGGGGTTGCCGAATCATAATCGTAGTAGGTGACTATAACTTGCAAGATCAGATCTAGAACATGGATATAATGATGATAACATAAACGGTTCAGATCTGAAATCATGGCACACGGGCCCAAAGTGACAAGCATTAAGCATGGCAAATTCATAGCAACATCAATCTAAGAACATAGTGGATACTAGGGATCAGGCCCTAACAAAACTAACTCTATTACATGATGAATCTCATCCAACTCCTCACCGACTAGCGAGTCTACGAAGGAATTACTCACTCTCGGTGGGGAGCATCATGGAATTGGCGATGAAGAAGGGTTGGTGATGACGAAGAACGAAGATCCCCTCTCCGGAGCCCCATACGGACTCCAGATCTGCCCTCTTGAGGAAGAACAGGGCTTGGCGGCGGCTCCGTCTCGTGGATCATGATAATTCTTTCCCCCTGATTTTTTCTAGAATAATGTGAATTTATAGTATCAGGGGGGTCATCAGCGGGGCCACCAGGTGGGTACAACCCACTTGGGCGTGCCAGGAGAGGGGGGCGCCCCCTGGTGGGTTGTGCCCACCCAGGGGCCCCTCTCCGGTGGGTCTTGGCTCCAAAAATTCTTATTATTGGTATAAAAAAATCTTCAAAAAATTTCGTTTCATCCCGAGAACTTCTATTTCTGCACAAAAACAATACCATGGTAGTTCTGCTGAAAACAATGTCAGTCTGGGGTTAGTTTCATTCAAATTATGCAAATTAGAGTCCAAAACAAGAGGAAAAGCGTGAGAAAAAGTAGATACGTTGGAGACGTATCAATGCTTTGTATGATGGGTCATGTGACCCCTATTTATAATGTGATGTTATGTATGGCTCTTCGGAGCCTCTTAAATAAAACTTTGAATCGTAGAGTTATGTTGTGATGCCATGTTGTATCTACACATATCGTGCCTATTTGTGTGTATGTTTGAAATGCATTGTTATGTGTGGGATTCAACACCTAGTTATCTGCCTTTGGTAGTCTTTCCTACAGGGAAATGCCTCCTAGTGCTTCCACTGAGCCTTGGTAGTTCACTACTACTCCGGAACACATGGATTGACCGGCATGTATCCTTCTTTGCTCCTGTGTGTGTCCCTACGGGGAAATGACATGCATTGTTCCTTTAAGTCCTTGTAGCTTGCTATGACTTTGGTTCATATACATTGATGACCGCCACGTGCATTGCTGGGTTAGCCATGCCTGTTCGATTACGTTTGTGCCACCTTGGTTTATGACTTGTCATGTCGACCCGGATTCTCTGTCATATGGATGCTAGCATCACAATCATATACATGAGCCAAAAGACGTAAACGGTCCCAGCCAAGGTAAAGGCGGCAGCCGTGGGTTACCATGCATAAGGCCATAAAGTGATATGATATGTTTTATGCTAGATCGTTGTGACTTAGGATCGGGGTCCCGACACGAGCCAAGAAGGCATCGTGGATGCTTGGAGGATATAGGACGTTGGGAATCATAATTCAACTACTGTTGACATCAAATCGCTGTGGAAAATCGTGGATTGCTGAGTTTTACTATTTTATAGTTCCTTCAGCGCCCAGATTCCTTCATGCATTTCTTTGACAATAATTAATCCATTTACGGTTGTTTTGTCAAAATGAAATTAACTATAGAGCAACCACGAAACTTTTGGCCACCTAACATCTGATCCGTTCACCGTGGAAGTACACCGCTGTGAAATGCTACTTTCCTATCAACAATCATGATAAAATCAAGCAATATTTTGGAATAGAACAGCTTCAAACAAAAGGGAGTCTGTTGTGTTAGATGTCAGGGACTTGTATTTCTTTATATTGTACGGATAGTTGTTTGATTCACAGCATTGTAATTTGTAATATGTATTTTTGAAAATTGCATTATGCTTTAAGAAAAGAATTCCACTGAGTCCTGTTTCTAGAAAATACATTTATGGTTTTTCATGGTGCTAGTATAAATATAAAGTAATTTTAAGTATTGTATGATGCAAATGAAACGAAAAATAAAAAAGTACGTACTCCATAAGTAGTAACATATGTGACATAACTGTAGCTATTTAGAAAAAGAATATCAGAAACAAAAAAGGCTCGGAATAGAAGTTTCCGACCACGGTTGCCTTCTTCTTCCTTCCATCCTCTCCTCCATCCCTCTCACGGAAGAGAATAAGATAACCACCGCCATGCTCCCCCACATGCCCATGCCCGAACAATTCATCTCCATGTGCAAGCCCAATCGCCCCCGTGACCCAACGAGCCATCGAAGCCAATAGATTTTCCAACCACGCATGGAGCGAGAATTCAATCTTCGCGTGTGACCGGTCTCACCTGGAATTCCTGCAAGGATCCACCCAGGAAGAGGAACAGAGCAATCCCATCGCCACACATTTCTCCCCGCTCTTCGGACGGCGGAGCCGCCATAAACCTCCCCTAAAGCTCCTTCATTAGCCTCTGATCATCATCTGTTCCGCCAAGAATCCCCCAAGGCAAGAGGGCCCGCTCCAAGATCCGATCGTTTTGTGAGTTGTTCAATCGCAATCCCTGTAAATTTCCTAGGAAAGAAACCAGGGATCGTGGACGCAGGCGGGAGACAACTTCCATTTCCCATCGGTTGTTGGCGTGGCTCGCCGCGGTATTTTCTGACAAGGGGTGGGAAGGGAGGCCCGTACGGTTCTTGATCCCGTGGAGAGCCGCAGCTGTCGACTCCAATGCAGCCGGACCCTAAAGGCCCCGGGAGGGAGAAGGCGCACGCTCGGCTGCCGCCGCCGGTGACGGCGCCGTCGGTGGGGCGGCCGGCGTCGGTGCTGCCGCACAAGACGGCGAACGTGCGCGACCACTACCGCATCGGGAAGAAGCTGGGACAGGGGCAGTTCGGCACGACGTACCTGTGCGTGGACAAGGAGGACGGCGGCGAGTACGCGTGCAAGTCCATCCCCAAGCGCAAGCTGCTGTGCCGCGAGGATTACGAGGATGTCTGGCGCGAGATCCAGATCATGCATCACCTGTCGGAGCACCCCAATGTGGTTCGCATCCGCGGCGCCTACGAGGACGCCCTCTTCGTGCACCTGGTCATGGAGCTCTGCGCCGGCGGCGAGCTCTTCGACCGCATCGTGGCCAAGGGGCACTACAGCGAGCGTGCCGCTGCCCAACTCATCAGGACGATCGTGGGGGTTGTAGAGGGGTGCCACTCGCTCGGTGTCATGCATCGGGACCTCAAGCCGGAGAACTTCCTCTTCGCGAGCACGGCCGAGGACGCCCCACTCAAGGCCACGGACTTTGGGCTTTCCGTCTTCTACAAGCCTGGTTGGTTGCTATTTCGTTAAATTATTTGATTTGATTGATGCAACAATTAGCGATGCTCTTGGTGTTAAATTGATCTTGGTATTTACGGCAACCTTATCAATACGCCATTTGAATAGATTGCTCAGTTGAGGAATGAAAATATCCATACGGTTTATATTTAATTGACGAAAAATCAATATGATATGGTAGTTTGACGGAAAATCAATAATGCTACTCCCTCCGATCCATATTAATTGTAGCTGATTTGATTTAGTACAACGGTGGGAGCACTGTAAATGCTATGTGGTTTGACTGTTTTGATCTTTGAAGTCAATTTTATACTCTTTTACATAACGGAGGTATGTTACATAACCATATTTTTTTGTAATGTTGCCCAATAATCTGATGGAAATTCATAAAGTCGCAATAAGTAATTCTAGCCTGGATTAGAGGATAAGTTTGGTAAATGGGTATCAATACTTATATTGGTCAAATATGGTACAGTACAATATTGTGGGCTATGAAAGTGGTTTCCAGTTATTGACTTTGGCTGGGAAACATTAGCAATTTTGGGTATATGGCCTTCCATGGGCTGGACATCTAGCTTCTACGTATGTGCTTACTGTTGTTTTACTGTACCATAGTTAATTTTTCTTTTTGAAAGAAAGCCAAAGTTCAGCGCGGCTAACTAATCCACTAGTACCTTAGTTCATGAGACACAACTTCGTAGGATATGAAAGTACTCGTACATGTTAAGCTGTATTGCGAACTGCGATGTATGGATTCTTTTTGTCCTCCGCGCTGAAAATTGCTGCAGACAGGAGAGCTTATGTTCACAGGGTTGCACTTTAAAGAATGACATCACTGCAAAAAATTCGATTGTGTTACAAGACGTTGCTTAATATTTTCTAGAACATATACACTGTTAACATGTCGGTGCAGCTAAATCTCTGGCCACCCACATGTTTACAAAATCGAGTCAATAACATGCCAAATAACAATACTTCCTGGCTCCATACATGGGCACTGAGCAGCAAAAGAATGTGAAACAGAATTACAGAAACAAGAACAAGATACAGTTTTATAGTCAATAAAACTAGACAACTGAAGGAACTTTGCTTCACGGAGCTGTTAAATGTGTATGTGAGGACATGTGGGACAACTTAGTGATTAATATTTTGTCAAGATAAATTTTGTTGCTAGCAGAACAGAATTTGTCAAAGTCGCACCTGCGCTGCCATGCTTAATTTAGTGCATAGTGACTAGTTAATGGAATCTTGAGTTAATGCGGTCTACCATTTTATTTCGCTAGAAATGAAATGATTAATAGAACTTGCACTAAAAGTTTGTTGACAATGAAAACTCTCCCTTCTCGTTTTTCAGGAGATAAATTTGCAGATGTTGTTGGGAGTCCCTATTATGTTGCACCTGAGGTGCTTCTAAAATGCTATGGCCCAGAAGCTGATGTCTGGAGTGCCGGAGTAATTCTGTACATTTTGCTGTGTGGTGTGCCTCCGTTTTGGGCAGGTAGATTATTTACTGTTCGAACCATTGAACTGCTAGGTCTAGATCTATTATCATTTGCCAACATTACCATGTTTGAGTGAATAAAATCTGTTCTTCTCCTCTCAGAAAGCGAAACAGGAATTTTCAAGCAGATTTTGCGAGGTAAGCTTGACTTGGAAACTGAACCATGGCCTAGTATCTCTGATAGTGCTAAAGATCTAGTTCGTAAGATGCTTATCCGTGATCCTACAAAGAGAGAGACTGCTCATGAGGTTCTGTGTAAGTCTTGCTCTGTCCTTCCCTGTGTCACATAAGTGTATTTTTACTAATAATAACAATGCTGCATGCATCTCCGGATGCAGAGACGGGGGAGGTTCTCCCTTCCATTATCTGAAAGAAGTAATAACAATGGTATTTCCCATGTCAGGTCATCCATGGATTGTTGATGATTCTGTTGCACCTGACAAACCTATTGATTCTGCTGTTTTGTCAAGGCTGAAACACTTTTCTGCAATGAACAAGCTGAAGAAGATGGCATTGAGGGTATGGAATCTTTTTGTCCTGTTAGTGACATGTAGCAGACATTGCACGCTAAATTCACTACTCTGTCTTTGCACATCAGTAGAGTTAGTGCTCTATTACAACATTACATTATTGCTTCCTTTTTCTGACACTTCTATTATACATACAAACACTGACTAGAATGCGTTCACTGAAAATGGAAGTCTCAAGTGAAATTATTTCATAACTATCACGCATATGTAATGAAGGAAATTGAGATTTTAATAAGAAATATAAATTATTGTGTACCAATCTTGTCAGTGGGCCTTGTCTCTTTGTGATTTGTATGATTGTACAATCTTGTTTGCTTGGACTCTTGGTGAAGTGGCATCTCGCAGAATAATGTGGTAATATTTTTGCAACTGCTGAATAAAGATGGCAGCAAAGTGCAACGTGAATTATCTTGTACCTTGATCTTTTCAGGGACCAAGCGTGTTTGTGTTCTTGCAGGTCATTGCTGAAAGTCTATCTGAGGAGGAGATCGGTGGCTTAAAAGAATTGTTTAAAATGATTGATACTGACAATAGTGGGACAATAACTTATGAAGAACTGAAGGATGGCTTGAAAAGGGTGGGATCCGATCTAATGGAACCTGAAATCCAGTCTTTGATGGATGCGGTTAGTACTACAGTCTTGTTGAGTCCATAGGTCGTAATTGCAGTCCAGCACTTTTTAGATAGTAGTACGCACCATTGAGTTTTATCCATCTTTTTCAGGCTGATATTGACAACAGCGGATCCATCGACTATGGTGAATTCTTAGCAGCTACATTGCATGTGAATAAACTGGAGAGGGAGGAAAATTTGGTGTCAGCATTCGCATTCTTTGATAAAGATGGAAGTGGCTTTATAACGATTGATGAGCTCTCGCAAGCATGCGAGAAATTTGGCCTTTCTGACGTTCATCTTGAGGATATGATCAAGGATGTGGATCAAAATAATGTTTGTCTTTTTAGCATTGTTTTTCACCACTCCATTCTTCTCAGCTGTGACTTATAATAGACTTATCACTTGACATATAAATAATTTTGTAGGATGGACAAATTGATTACAGTGAGTTTGCGGCTATGATGAGAAAGGGTAATGCTGGTGGCTCCAGTGGGACCAGTGGGGCTGTTGGGGCAGGAAGGAGAACCATGAGGAACAGCCTGCATGTGAATCTGGGCGAAATATTGAGGCCCGGTGGATCCACCTAACTCGTATATGAGAGGGTTGTGCTTTCCAGATACTACTGCCTGAAGTGTTCACCTGGATCCATCGGAACAAGTGATATAGTTTGGCCACTGGGACGCTGTTGAATTTTACTAGTAGTGCTAAGTAGTTGAGCAAAGCATACTATGGTATTTTTAGTGTAACAAAAATTTAGGTGTTTGACATGCCATATAAGTTTCTTATTGTTTTATGATGATAAATTTATGTTTGTATCCATATCAACTTTTGTTGTTAAAGCACAAATTATTGTTGGGTTTTTCATTAAGGTAGGTATTGATTTTGTTCCATAAGTATATTCTAATGGCTTGTGTTTTAAACATGTGCTTGTAATAGAGACAAATTTGTACGAAAATACACAGGTGAACATGGTTCCCCGCGCACCCACATGAATAATAAATTCAAAGAAAATACTAGAAATAAACAAAAAATCTGAAATTTTGGGATATCAAACTGACATTGGGGTATTTTGGAGTGAAGAAAGTACAATCTGATGTTACTGTTCCTTTAAATAGTGTTTTTGAATATAGCACAGATTTTGTCTTTTTTGCCCAGATTGCCATGGGTGTCATTTCTTTGTGAGACATCGTACTCAAGTAGAATGGTCGATCATGTATACTACAAAAAGATTCAGTTTCTTTTTTAGTTTTTCTAGTATTTCTTTCGCATTTACTATTCATAGTGGGTGCATGTGGAACCGTGTCCCAAAATATCATATCCCAAATTTTTACTATTAGTGTGAGTTATTACTTGAGTTGAAAGGGTGGGCGACACATAAGGTGCAACATTGCTCTCTAAGCCAGTGTGGAGTTGTAACCGTAAGTACAGATTTTGTGAGTCACAAATCACAAACTTTCTTAGATAACGAGCTAATATTGCATTCATTAAGGATTGAAATGTTGCAAGAGCATTAGTTAGCCCAAATGGCATAATTATGTATTCATAAAGGCCCATATCAATAGAGAATGCAGTTTTGGATATATCCTCAGAGGCCATCTAGAATTTGATGATATCCACTTCTTAGATCAAGCTTTGAAAATACTTTTGCTCCTTTCTATTTATCCAAAGGTCTTCTATCACTGGTATAGGGTACTTTCTTTTAACTGTAATTACATTGAGTTTGCTAGTGCAAAGCCTCCAATACCCATCTTTCTTTTTCACTAATAAGCTGGAGAGGGGTACGGGCTACTGTTTTGGTCTGCATAATGATTTCATAATTTTAGCCTCTGTTGTGAGTGGAATTGTGTGGTCACAAAACCTAGTAGGTGATAATGTAGAAGATTCACTGAATCACTACTTCTAGCATACCAAATTGCAGTATGCATATCTCTTGGTTTTAAATACTCCATGTGACTTAGAATATAAGGAGATAGCCTTGACACAAAGCTGCTTACGTAGTAATCTCTAGGAATGGCTGGATTGTCTCTCCTCATTAGGTTCATAGCCTGCTCAAATGGATCAATGTAATCAGCCAATGTAGATGATTGCACTAGACTATGGAAAGTCTTTACATTATCACACAAAGACGTCATAGAAAACCTCTTAGTCAAGTAGGTACATAACCTGACACAAGGCCGGGATGTTTTTAGCTAGAACCTTACTACATTGGGGTCTTTCATAATAGACTCTATGTATCGTGCGCTAATGCATTTCGAGGTACCAGTGAGTAATAACAAGAAAATTTGGAAGTCAAAGATTCCACTAAAAGTTAAAATCATCATGTGGTATCTTCGTAGGGGAGTTGTGCAAATCAAAGACAACCTTGCACGACGCAACTGGCCAGGACGTAAGCAGTGTTGCTTTTGCGCTCATGACGAGACAATCAAGCACCTCTTTTTCCAATGCAAGTTTGCACGTTCTACATGGCCAGTCATCCAAATAGCGTAAAATTTGTATCCGCCCACAAGTATTGCCAATATATTTGGTCATTGGTTGGACGGTATCTCAAATACGTTCAAAACGCTAATAAGGGAGGGAGCGTATGCCTTACTTTGGTCGCTTTGCCTATGTAGAAATGATTTAATTTTTAATGAGAAAAATGCTCCTCTACAGATTATTTTCCGTTGTATGCACTTGCTTCGTATGTGGTCTACACTACAACGACCGGAGCACCAACCGTTGTTCAAGGCGGTATGTACACGGTTGGAGCAGGCGGTTATGGAGGTTTTTTCCCAACATGGATGGCATTATAACCTCCGAATCGATCTACCTCCGTTTTTGACATAGGCATAGTGTCGGTCTATAGGACTCTATTGTTGCTGACTTGTCATTTTTTGTTACTTTTCCTTTTGCCAGAATTTTGTTGTTTGGCCGTGTGCATCCTAATTATCTAGAGGCCGGGTGGTACTCATAATGTTTTGTATCCGCTTGATGCTACATTTTAAGATAATAAAAGTGCCCTTTATAGAAAAAAGGTACATAACCAATGCCATGGCATATTGTTTGCAGTGTACCATGTGCCTCTCCACCATTGTATAGTTGGTCCTTTCAAATAGGATATACCTAGCTCAGTTATGTGCTCTGAAGGAGTTCTAGCGGATGCAAAATATTGCTCCAAGTTTTGTCTCCAAGCATTAACGTTTAGACCATCAAATTAATAGATATTTTATTTGGTAGGTTTGACAATTAACACTGCTCTTCTACGCTCAACTGGGGTAGTAGGATCTCTGCCTTCTGAAATTTCCTTCCACAACTTCCTTTTCCACATATTCTTCATACATTATTTGCTGCTATGCTATGTGGCCTTTGTTGGGGAACGTAGTAATTTCAAAAAAATTCCTACGCACACGCAAGATCATGGTGATACATAGCAACGAGAGGGGAGAGTGTTGTCTACGTACCCTCGTAGACCGAAAGCGGAAGCGTTAGCACAACACGGTTGATGTAGTCATACTCCTTCACGATCCGACCGATCAAGTACCGAACGTACGGCACCTTCGAGTTCAGCACACGTTCTGCCCGATGACATCCCTCAAACTCCAATCCAGCCGAGTGTTGAGGGAGAGTTTCGTCAGCACGACGGCATGGTGACGACGATGACGTTCTACCGACGCAGGGCTTCGTCTAAGCACCGCTACAGTATTATCGAGGTAGACTATGGTGAGGGGGGCACCGCACACGGCTAAAAAAATCAAACGATCAATTGTTGTGTCTATGGGGTGCCCCCTGCCCCTCTATATAAAGGAGCAAGGGGGGGGGGTGCGGCCGACCTAGAGAGGGGCGCGCCAGGAGGAATCCTACTCCTACCGAGAGTAGGAGTCCCCCTTTTCCTTGTTGGACTAGGAGAGAGAGGGGAAAGAGGTGGAGGAGAAGAAGGAAGGGGGGCGCCGCCCCCCTCTCCTTGTCCTATTCGGACTAGGGGGGAGGGGGCGCGACCCATGCCCTGGCCGCCTCTCCTCTCTTTCCACCAAGGCCCACTAAGGCCCATTAAGTCCCCGAGGGGGTTCTGGTAACCTCCCAGTACTCCGGTAAAATCCTGATTTCACCCGGAACACTTCCGATATCCAAACATAGGCTTCCAATATATCAATATTCATGTCTCGACCATTTCGAGACTCCTCGTCATGTCCGTGATCACATCCGGGACTCTGAACAACCTTCGGTACATCAAAACATATAAACTCATAATATAACTGTCATCGAAACGTTAAGCGTGCGGACCCTACGGGTTCGAGAACTATGTAGACATGACCGAGACATGTCTCCGGTCAATAACCAATAGCGGAACCTGGATGTTCATATTGGCTCCCACATATTCTGTGAAGCTCTTTATTGGTCAGACCGCATAACAACATACGTTGTTCCCTTTGTCATCAGTATGTTACTTGCCCGAGATTCGATCGTCGGTATCTCAATACCTAGTTCAATCTCTTTACCGGCAAGTCTCTTTACTCATCCCGTAATACATCATCCCGCAACTAACTCATTAGTTGCAATGCTTGCAAGGCTTAAGTGATGTGCATTACCGAGAGGGCCCAGAGATACCTCTCCGACAATCAGAGTGACAAATCCTAATCTCGAAATACGCCAACCCAACAAGTACCTTCGGAGACACCTGTAGAGCACCTTTATAATCACCCAGTTACGTTGTGACGTTTGGTAGCACACAAAATGTTCCTCTGGTAAACGGGAGTTGCATAATCTCATAGTCATAGGAACATGTATAAGTCATGAAGAAAGTAATAGCAACATACTAAACGATCGGGTGCTAAGCTAACACAATGGGTCAAGTCAATCACATCATTCTCCTAATGGTGTGATCCCGTTAATCAAATGACAACCCATGTCAATGGTTAGGAAACTTAACCATCTTTGATCAATGAGCTAGTCAAGTAGAGGCATACTAGTGACACTCTGTTTGTCTATGTATTCACACATGTATTATGTTTCCGGTTAATACAATTCTAGCATGAATAATAAACATTTATCATGATATAAGAAAATAAATAATAACTTTATTATTGCCTCTAGGGCATATTTACTTCAGTCTCCCACTTGCACTAGAGTCAATTATCTAGATTACACAGTAATGATTCTAACACCCATGGAGTCTTGGTGCTGATCATGTTTTGCTCGTGGAAGAGGCTTAGTCAACGGGTCTGCAACATTCAGATCCGTATGTATCTTTGCAAATCTCTATGTCTCCCACCTGGACTATCCCGGATGGAAGTTGAAGCGATCTCTTGATGTGCTTGGTTCTCTTGTGAAATCTGGATTCCTTTGCCAAGGCAATTGCACCAGTATTGTCACAAAAGATTTTCATTGGACCCGATGCACTAGGTATGACACCTAGATCGGATATGAACTCCTTCATCCAGACTCCTTCATTTGCTGCTTCCGAAGCAGCAATGTACTCCGCTTCACATGTAGATCCCGCCACGACGCTCTGTTTAGAACTGCTCCAACTGACAGCTCCACCGTTCAATATAAACACGTATCCGGTTTGCGATTTAGAATCGTCCGGATCAGTGTCAAAGCTTGCATCAACGTAACCATTTATGATGAGCTCTTTGTCACCTCCATAAATGAGAAACATATCCTTAGTCCTTTTCAGGTATTTCAGGATGTTCTTGACCGTGTCCAGTGATCCACTCCTGGATTACTTTGGTACCTCCCTGCTAACTATAAGCAAGGCACACATCAGGTCTGGTACACAGCATTGCATACATGATAGAGCCTATGGCTGAAGCATAGGGAACATCTTTCATTTTCTCTCTATCTTCTGCAGTGGTCGGGCATTGAGTCTTACTCAACTTCACACCTTGTAATACAGGCAAGAACCCTTTCTTTGCCTGATCCATTTTGAACTTCTTCAAAACTTTGTCAAGGTATGTGCTTTGTGAAAGTCCAATTAAGCGTCTTGATCTATCTCTATAGATCTTGATGCCCAATATGTAAGCAGCTTCACCGAGGTCCTTCATTGAAAAACTCTTATTCAAGTATCCTTTTATGCTATCCAGAAATTCTATATCATTTCCAATCAACAATATGTCATCCACATATAATATTAGAAATGCTACAGAGCTCCCACTCACTTTCTTGTAAATACAGGCTTCTCCAAAAGTCTGTATAAAACCATATGCTTTGATCACACTATCAAAGTGTTTATTCCAACTCCGAGAAGCTTGCACCAGTCCATAAATGGATCGCTGGAGCTTGCACACTTTGTTAGTACCTTTTGGATCGATAAAACCTTCAGGTTGCATCATATACAACTCTTCTTCCAGAAATCCATTCAGGAATGCAGTCTTTACATCCATTTGCCAAATTTCATAATCATAAAATGCGGCAATAGCTAACATGATTCGACGGACTTAAGCATCGCTATGGGTGAGAAGGTCTCATCGTAGTCAACTCCTTGAACTTGTCGAAAAACCTTTCGCAAACAAGTCGAGCTTTGTAGAAAGTAACATTACCATCAGCGTCTGTCTTCTTCTTGAAGATCCATTTATTCTCGATGGCTTGCCGATCATCAGGCAAGTCAACCAAAGTCCACACTTTGTTCTCATACATGGATCCCATCTCAGATTTCATGGCCTCAAGCCATTTCGGAATCTGGGCTCATCATCGCTTCCTCATAGTTCGTAGGTTCGTCATGGTAGTAACATGACCTCCAGAACAGGATTACCGTACCACTCTGGTGCGGATCTTACTCTGGTTGACCTACAAGGTTCGGTAGTAACTTGATCTGAAGTTTCATGATCATCATCATTAGCTTCCTCACTAATTGGTGTAGGTGTCACATGAACCGGTTTCTGTGATGAACTACTTTCCAATAAGGGAGCAGGTACAGTTACCTCATCAAGTTCTACTTTCCTCCCACTCACTTCTTTCGAGAGAAACTCCTTCTCTAGAAAGGATCCATTCTTAGCAACGAATGTCTTGCCTTCGGATCTGTGATAGAAGGTGTACCCAACAGTTTCCTTTGGGTATCCTATGAAGACACATTTCTCCGATTTGGGTTCGAGCTTATCAGGTTGAAGCTTTTTCACATAAGCATCGCAGCCCCAAACTTTAAGAAACGACAACTTTGGTTTCTTGCCAAACCATAGTTCATAAGGCGTCGTCTCAACGGATTTCGATGGTGCCCTATTTAACGTGAATGCGGCCGTCTCTAAAGCATAACCCCAAAACGATAGCGGTAAATCAGTAAGAGACATCATAGATCGCACCATATCTAGTAAAGTACGATTACGACGTTCGGACACACCATTACGCTGTGGTGTTCCGGGTGGCGTGAGTTGCGAAACTATTCCGCATTGTTTCAAATGTAGACCAAACTCGTAACTCAAATATTCTCCTCCACGATCAGATCGTAGAAACTTTATTTTCTTGTTACGATGATTTTCAACTTCACTCTGAAATTCTTTGAACTTTTCAAATGTTTCAGACTTATGTTTCATTAAGTAGATATACCCATATCTGCTTAAATCATCTGTGAAGGTGAGAAAATAACGATACCCGCCGCGAGCCTCAATATTCATTGGACCACATACATCAGTATGTATGATTCCAACAAATCTGTTGCTCGCTCCATTGTTCCGGAGAACGGCGTTTTAGTCATCTTGCCCATGAGGCATGGTTGCAAGTACCAAGTGATTCCAAAAGTCCATCAGTATGGAGTTTCTTCATGCGCTTTACACCAATATGACCCAAACGGCAGTGCCACAAATAAGTTGCACTATCATTATCAACTCTGCATCTTTTGGCTTCAACATTATGAATATGTGTGTCACTACTATTGGAGCTTAACACAAATAGACCACTCTTCAAGGGTGCATGACTGTCGGTGTCAAAACCGGCGGATCTCGGGTAGGGGGTCCCGAACTGTGCGTCTAGGCCGGATGGTAACAGGAGGCAAGGGACACGAAGTTTTACCCAGGTTCGGGCCCTCTTGATGGAGGTAAAACCCTACGTCCTGCTTGATTAATATTGATGATATGGGTAGTACAAGAGTAGATCTACCACGAGATCGGAGAGGCTAAACCCTAGAAGCTAGCCTATGGTATGATTGTTGTGTCCTACGGACTAAAACCCTCCGGTTTATATAGACACCGGAGAGGGTTAGGGTTACATAGAGTCGGTTACAATGGTAGGAGATCTACATATCCGTATCGCCAAGCTTGCCTTCCACGCCAAGGAAAGTCCCTTCCGGACACGGGACGAAGTCTTCAATCTTGTATCTTCATAGTCCAGGAGTCCGGCTGAAGGTATAGTCCGGCTATCCGAACACCCCCTAATCCAGGACTCCCTCAGTAGCCCCCGAACCAGGCTTCAATGACGATGAGTCGGCGCGCAGATTGTCTTCGGCATTGCAAGGCGGGTTCTCCTCCAAATTCCGTGTACCTGTTGAATAAAGTCCGGTTTCTTGTAAATGTTGCGCTCCTTGGCTTCTACGCCCAATAATGGCCGTCTCCCACGTGTCAAACGAATATGAAAAGTCTGAGTGTTTTTACATCCACACCCCTAGCCGCGTAAATGAGCCGCCCATTTAAGGGGACGAGGATTTAGATCCAAACCACACCTTCTCCCCTTCGCGAGTGTTCATCAGAGCGCATCCGACAAAGGTCCATTCCACCATGGCCAGCCGTCGCAACTCCTCCTTTCGCCCTTCCAGCCCTCAGCCTGGATATTGGGAGAGATGCTCCATCCCGCATAGCGAGCTAGTGACGCTCCAGACCAAGGGATTTCTCCCCCCGGCCTATATGGTCCCGGTTCGAGCCGGTCTTGCCATCTATAATGGCGGAGAGCAAGCGGAGAGTGCCCCTAATCCCTCCAAAGGAGAGCGGGTATGCCTTGTCCCTTATTTAATAAGAGGGCTCGGATTTCCAATCCATCCGTTTCTCCGGGCTCCTGGAGTTCTATGGCCTCCAGCTACACAATCTTACGCCTGCCTCCGTATTGCATATCGCGGGCTTCGTAGCCCTCTGCGAGCTGTTTTTGGGTGTTGAGGCTCATTTCGGGCTGTGGAAAGAGCTATTCTGCCTTGTGCCCCATTCTCAGAAGGGGTCAATATATCAAGTGGGCGGAGCCGAAGTGTGGCGCATCGCCGGGACCGGATATCTATCCGGAACCCCAAAGAAGGCGTCCGAGGACTGGCCTTCGGAATGGTTTTACATAGAGGACGTCCCGCTGCCGGATCCTGTCCGGATCGGCCTCCCTGAAGTTCGACAGTGCTCCTAAAGAAGCGCCTAAGTTGGCGTCCACGGAGCCCTCAGAGGGAAAGTGACAAGGACGTTCTTTACCTGATGGGCCGGATAAGATTGTTAGCTCATTCCAGACTGACCATGATCGGGGTCATGGCCGCATGCATCATGCGAGGGGTGCAGCCGCTACAGTATAGAGGCCACCCCATGTGGGACTTCAACGGGGAGGACGACGCCACCCGCTACGGCCGTAAGGGGCCGGATTCGGCTGCGGCTCTAACAAAGACCTTGTCCGCTTTGTACAAGGGAGAAGAGGAGGAATTTCTCCGCGTCGACCCACAGGGTGGATTTTCTATGTACAATCCCCCAAGCTGGGTAAGTGGTCACATTTACTTGCCCATCCGTTTTATATTCCCATTGTTAAATATTCAGTCTAACGACTTCAACGCAGGAACTGCGCCAGGCTGTTAAAGAAATAAACAGCCCTCCTCCACAACCCGAGGACCCAGGACGGTCCCTCGACCCGGCCTCTCAAGAGGATCCGACTTATCTGTGGAGCTGATTGATGGAGTGTTCCATCAATTGAGCAAGGACAACGCCTTGGTGGCCATTACGGCCGATTACCCAGGGCTAATCCCGGCCTCCCAGGTAACTGAGATCGAAGTCCCAGTACCCCGAATAGGGGTCCGCCCTCTCGTGTTTTCAGTTTCCTGATTACAACCGAGCTTTGCAGGGGAGGTTTTTGAGACGGGAGGCCGAACCTGCGGCGACAAGCCAACGAGGGGCCGCAGGGCCCCGTGGGCAGAAAAGAGGTGCAGTCCGGACCGAGGCGTCAGCGCAAAGGTATGGCGCGCCCCCTTATCCCAGGTGTTATACCTTCAAGGCATATTAACACTCGTGCTCTCTTCAGGACAAAGAGACCTCGCCGGACTATATCCGGAGAGGCTGCCAATCGCGCCTCCACCAGCCAGGCTCCAAAGCCTGGTCCGGAGGCGGAGGCGAACACAAGGCGCGCACCGGACGCTCCTCCGACGGAGGATGTGGACAGGTTGTCTGCCACCAACTCTGAGGTGGAGAGTGCCATGAACCACAGGCGTCGCCGGACAATTCTTCGCGACGCTTGTTTCTCCCAAGAGGCATTAGATGCCTTCAATTCGGGAGATGCGTACCTCCGTGCCGCTCAAAATGGTCTAGCCAGAGCCACGGAGCAATATGTAAAAGACATACGGGTAAGAAAATTTTGGTAATTATATATATATATATCCAGTAGCCCCCGAGACTTGAAACAGTTAGAATAACTGATTTAAGGATCATTTGTTATGCAGGTTCTTACAGAAAAGAATTCCCTACTGTCCCAGGAGCTGGAAGAGTGCAAAGCCCAACTTGAGGCCGCACTAGCCGCGCAGGGGAGCCCAAGGAGACCCCCTCTGGTAATATACACTTTGAAAGATAAGTATTTTGCGAAGCACGGTGGGTGCGAATCTGACAAATGAAATTGCAGATGGCGCCGGATTGAAGTCCGGAAAGGCAACAACTCCTACGCCAGCTGAAGGCTGGTGAGAAGGTGCTGACAAAGGTGAGGCGGGAGAAGAACGATCTCCAAGATGCCAACACCAAGCTGGGCGTCGACCTGAAAGATGTTCGTGCCCAGCTGTCAGACTCCGTTAAGGAGAATCAGCGGCTTCGGCGCGGCATATTTAGTAAGTGCTTGAACGAACCTTTGAAAAAAAGTTCGGCGGGGAAGTCGACTAACAGAGTAATGTCTGTAGGTGTGCTAACAGGTCGTCCTGCAGAGGAGATGCCCGGTTCTACGGGTGACCTTCTTCCCGAGCTCTCGCAACTGCTCGAGCGAGTTCGGCAGGCGATGCAAGGCGTCGCCCAGGCCTTGTGGCCATCCATCTCCATGCCCGAAGGTCTTGGAGAGCTTGCGGAGAAGCTAAAGGGAGCACGGCGGCGCTTCCGATTGTGGAAGATATCGGCCTGCCGTCAAGGCGCTAGGGAGGCCTGGGCCATGGTGAAGACGCGGTACACAAAGGCTGACCCCAACCACATGGCCGAGGTCGGTCCTGTGGGGCCCGATGGGAAGGAGATCCCTGTAAGCTTAGTATACGGCCAAGTAGAATTGGCCGCAAAGTATTCCCAGCAGGACTGTAAATTAGACAGCCTGTTAGATGGTATTGAAGAGGAATACAATCAGTCAGAATGACTATGTAATTTAATTGACATTTATAATGCCTTCTAGCCGGATTGTAGATCGTTTGTCATGGCCGACCTTTTCGCTTCAGCCTCGGGACCTGACGGTCCGGAGTGTGTCCGAATTCCCATGCGGTTATATAAGAACCGGGGAATGCATGGAGACCAGGCGTAGGGGTCATTAGTGCGTGAACAGACAAGTGCCCGACTAGTTATGTTATATTACATGGTTAGTAAGAAACATCTTCCAGGGAGAATAGTTCCGTTAGGGGTTCCTTTCCCTGGGAGGCATGCCCTAAAGTGCATGCCCATTCTGCGAAAAAGACGCGGGAAAAAGCATCTGGGGGCGCATAAATAAATAAGTGAAAAGATCATCTTTTAGGTCACCGACCGAATATTCCCTTAAGAACGCTAGCTTTCGGCTTCACCCAGTCTGAGGTACACATCCGGCTGATCCGGCAGTAACAATCGCAGAGGTGCTCCCTTTACCGCCTAGCCGAATAATCGGGAACGTAGGGGTAAGCACAGGAGCCAGGCAACCCAGCTTGGCCAAAACTTAAGTCATATCGATGCATATAATGGTGAAATAAAAGGTACATGCGGAAGTGTAACACATGTGTTGGGCATGAAGCCCGTATAAATAAGCTTCTGTTAAAAGAAGCCCCCAGGTTTAATGAGTGCGAATAGCACGTCATTTGATGAGCCTTTAAAGGCTATAAGAGAAAGGAAGGGGAGAAGGAGAGAAATGTAAGACAGACAGTATATATGGACAAGGAAGGGAGACACAGAGTGCTAGGCATAGAATCTTCGGAGACGGGCTGCGTTCCATGGGTTCGGCTCGAGTCGGTTATCCGATGCATCTCGCAGGCGGTACGCTCCACCAGTCAGGACTTGGTCAATTATGAAGGGACCTTCCCACTTGGGCTTGAGTTTGTCCTTTTTCTTGTCCGGCAGGCGTAGAACTAATTCGCCAACGTTGTAATGTTTTGGCCCGTACTTCTCTGCTTTGATACTTTCGAGCCTGTTGCTGATAGAATGTGGAACGGGCTTTTGCCATGTCGCGCTCCTCCTCCAGGGCGTCCAAACTATCCTGCCGATCGAGCTCGGCCTCTTTTTCTTCGTACATGTGTACTCGAGGTGAGTCATGAATTATGTCGCAAGGCAGAACCGCCTCTGCGCCGTACACCATAAAAACGGTGTGTATCCGGTAGTGCGATTCGGCGTGGTCCACAGCCCCCATAGTACGGAGTCGAGCTCCTCTACCCAGTGCATGTTTGATTCCTTTAAGGACCGCACTAATCTGGGTTTGATGCCGCTCATGATAAGACCATTTGCTCGCTCGACTTGACCATTAGTTTGCGGGTGATAGACAGAAGCATAATCGAGCTTGATGCCCATGTTGTTGCACCAAAGTTTTACCTCGTCGGCTGTAAAGTTTGTGTCGTTGTCAGTGATGATGCTATGGGGGATGCCATAATGGTGTACAACCCTAGATATGAAGTCTATCACCGGTCTAGATCCAGCCGTTTTAACGGGTTTGGCTTCTATCCATTTGGTGAATTTATCCACCATGACCAGTAAGTATTTTTTTTCTTATGGGTTCCCCCTTTGAGGGGTCCGACCATATCAAGCCCCAGACCGCAAAGGGCCAAGTAATGGGGATTGTTTGGAGAGCGGTAGGCGGCATATGGCTTTGGTTTGCAAAAAGCTGGCAACCAACGCAACGTTGGACCAGATCCTGTGCATCTACTCGGGCCGTCGGCCAATAGAAACCTGTACGGAAGGCCTTGCTTACAAGGGCCCGGGTTGCGGCGTGGTGGCCGCCGAGTCCAGCATGGATTTCTGCCAAAAGCTTCCCCCTTCCTCTTCGGAGATGCACCTTTGAAGGAATCCGGTAGTGCTTTTCTTATAAAGCTCTCCCTTGTGGACCTTGTAGGCTTTAGATCGCCGCACTATGCAGCGTGCCTCATTCTGGTCCTCGGGTAGTTCCTGCCTGGTTAGGTAGGCCAGGAATGGTTCTATCCACGGGGCGATGACGGCCATTATCACGTGGGCTGAAGGTGTTATTTCGATGGCAGAGTCTCCGATTGTGTCAGAGTGTTCGGTATCTGGTGTTGTGGCTGGGTCCGGACTATTGTTACCGGTGTCCCCTTCCCATACCACGGATGGCTTAAACAGTCTTTCCAAGAAGATGTTAGGTGGGACAGGATCGCGCTTAGCGCCGATACGGGCGAGGATATCCACCGCCTGATTGTTTTCTCGAGCCACATGGTGGAATTCAAGCCCCTCGAATCGAGCTGACATTTTGAGGACGGCATTGCGATATGCCGCCATTTTTGGATCCTTGGCATCAAAGTCTCCATTTTTTGAGATATTGCGAGGTTCGAGTCCCCACGCACCTCCAGGCGTTGAATGCCCATGGAAACTGCCATCCGGAGACCATGTAATAGGGCCTCGTATTTGGCTACGTTGTTGGAGTCTATGTATAGTATTTGGAGTACGTATTGGACTGTATCTCCAGTGGGGGACGTAAGGACGACGCCAGCCCCCAGACCAGCCAGCATTTTAGAGCCGTCAAAGTGCATGATCCAATTCGAGTATGCACCATACTCTTTAGGGAGTTCGGCTTCTGTCCACTCGGTGACAAAATTGGCCAGTACTTGCGACTTAATGGCTCGCCGTGGCCTATATGTTATGTCAAACGGGAGGAGCTCGATGGCCCATTTGGCAATCTGGCCTGTGGCATCGCGGTTGTTTATTATGTCATTGAGTGGTACTTCTAAGGCCACCGTAATTGAACACTCTTGAAAGTAGTGTCGTAATTTCCGGGATGCCATGAATACTGCGTATGCTATCTTTTGATAATGTGGGTACCGTGATTTGCATGGAGTGAGGACAGTGGATAAATAATATACCGGCTTTTGAAGTGGGAATTTATGTCCGTCCGTCTCTCGTTCGACGACGAGCACTGCGCTTACAACTTGGTGAGTTGCCGCTATATATAACAGCATTGGTTCATCGACATTTGGCACGGCCAAGATTGGGTTGGTGGCCAGGATGGCTTTTATTTCTTCCAATCCGGCCGTGGCTGCGTCCGTCCACTCGAAGTGTTCGGTGCGCCGAAGAAGGCGATAAAGGGGGAGTGCCTTTTCTCCTAATCGGGAGATAAAGCGGCTTAAGGCCACCACGCATCCAATTAACTTATGGATTTGCTTGAGGTCAGTTGGGATAGCCAACTGTGATAGAGCTCAGATTTTAGCCAAATTTGCTTCAATTCCTCTACTGGAGATGATGAAGCCCAGGAGCTTTCCAGTGGGTACGCCGAAAACGCACTTTTCCGGATTGAGCTTAATGTCGTATGTTTGGAGATTGTCGAACGTGAGCCTCAAGTCGTCTATTAAGGAGTCAACGTGGCTGGTTTTAACGACCACATCATCAACGTATGCCTCCACTGTTTTGCCGATCCTCTTTTCCAGACATGTCTGAACCATGCGTTGATACGTTGTGCTGGTGTTTTTGAGCCCGAAGGGCATTGTGTTAAAACAGAAGGGGTCGTATGGAGTGATAAATGCCGTTGCGGCTTGATCGGACTCCGCCATCTTAATTTGGTGGTAACCGGAGTATGCGTCGAGGAAGCACAATGAGTCATGTCCTGCGGTGGCGTCGATAATTTGATCAATGCAAGGGAGGGGGAAGGGATCCTTTGGGCAAGCCTTATTAAGGTCCTTGAAGTCGACGCATAGGCGCCAGGATTTGTCCTTCTTTGGTACCATTACCAGGTTTGCTAGCCAGTCCGGATGTTTTATTTCTATAATGAATCCGGCCTCCAGTAGCTTGGTTGGCTCCTCTCCCATGGCTTGTCGCTTAGGTTCGGAGAGACGACGAAGAGTCTGCTTGACCGGCTTGAATCCCTTTAGGATGTTAAGGCTATGCTCGGCCAGCCTGCGCGGGATTCCTGACATGTCCAAAGGATGCTAGGCGAATATGTCCCAATTCTCACGCAGGAACTCCCGTAGTGCAGCGTCTACAGCGGGGTTTAACTGTGCCCCGATGGATGCTATTTTTGTGGGGCCCATCGGATGGACTTGG
>NC_053026.1:273691280-273704134 GCF_003073215.2 Triticum urartu
TCTTCATAGGATACCGAAAATAAACTGCAGGGTACACCTTCTATCACAGATCCGAAGGCAAGATATTTGTTGCTAGGAATGGATCCTTTCTAGAGAAGGAATTTCTCTCGAAAGAAGTGAGTGGGAGGAAAGTAGAACTTGATGAGCTAATTGTACCTTCTCCCAAATTGCAAAGTAGTTCACCACAGAAATCAGTTCCAGTAATTCCTACACCAATTAGTGAGGAAGCTAATGATGATGATCATGAAACTTCAGATCAAGTTACTACCAAACCTCGTAGGTCAACCATAGTATGGTCCGCACCAGAGTGGTACGCTAATCCTGTTCTGAAAAATCATGTTACTAGACCATGACGAACCTACGAACTATGAGGAAGCGATGATGAGCCCAGATTCCGCGAAATGGCTTGAGGCCATGAAATCTGAGATGGGATCCATGTATGAGAACAAAGTAAGGACTTTGGTTGACTTGCCCGATGATCGGCGAGCCATTGAGAATAAATGGATTGGTAAGAGGAAGACGAATGTTGATAGTAGTGTTACTATCTACAAAGCTCGAATTGTCGCAAAAGGTATTCGACAAGTTCAAGGTGTTGACTACATGAAATTTTCTCACTCATATCGATGCTTAAAAGTCTGTCCGAATCATGTTAGCAGTTGCCACATTTTATGAAATCTGGCAAATGGATGTCAAAACGGTATTCCTTAATGGATTTATTAAAGAAGAGTTGTATATGATGCAACCAGAAGGTTTTCTCAATCCTAAAGGTGCTAACAAAGTGTGCAAGCTCCAGCGATCTATCTATGGACTGGTGCAAGCATCTCGGAGTTGGACTATACACTTTGATGAGTTGATCAAAGCATATAGTTTTATATAGACTTGCGGTAAACTCTGTATATACAAGAAAGTGAGTGGGAGCACTACAGCCTTTCTGATAGGTATATGTGAATGAAATATTATTGATCGGAAATGATGTAGAATTTTCTGGAAAACATAAAGGAGTGCTCGAAAGGAGTTTTTCAAAGAAAGACCTCGGTGAAGCTACTTATATATTGGGCATCAAGATCTATAAAGATAGATCAAGACGCTTGATAAGACTTTCGATGAGTGCATACCTTAATAAGATTTTGAAGGATTTCAAAATGGATTAGCCAAAGAAGGAGTTCTTGCCAGAGTTGTAAGGTATGAAGTTGAGTAAGACTCAAAACCCGACCACAACAGAAGATAGAGAGAGAATGAAAGTCATTACCTATGCCCCAGCAATAGGTTCTATAAAGTATGCCATGCTGTATACCAGACCTATTGTGTACCTTGCCATGAGTTAGGCAAAGGGGTACAATAGTGATCCAGGAGTAGATCACTGGTGTAACACCCCGGATATGACTTTCCCAATATGTATTCCAACTCTTGCCATTTCCGGCGTTAAGTTATTTTATTTTCTCGGGTTCGGGTCTTTGTCTCCGTGTATTTTTATCATTGTCATGCATCTCATATCATGTCATCTCATGCATTCGAGCATTTTCCCCGTTGTCCCTTTTGCATTCTGGCGCTTCGTTCTCCTCCGGTGGTCATTTCTAGCTTTCTTTTGTGTGTGGGGATTAAACATTTCCGGATTGGACCGAGACTTGCCAAGCGACCTTGGTTTACTACCGGTAGACCGCCTGTCAAGTTTCATACCATTTGGACTTCGTTTGATACTCCAATGGTTAACCGAGGGACCGAAAAGGCCTCGTGTGTGTTGCAGCCCAACACCCCTCCAATTTAGCCCAAAACCCACAAACTCTGCTCCATCATCTAGAGCGTTCGATCACGATCGCGTGGCCAAAAACCGCACCTCATTTGGACTCTCCTAGCTCCTCCTATGCCTATAAATAGATCCCTCCACGAAATCCCGGGTCTCCTCTCCCCCTAACCCTAGAAAAACTCCTCCCGCCGCCGCCGGACAAAAATGCGTGCATCGGACGTGTCCGCCCGGCTCCGCCAGACGAATCGCGCCGCGCCACGTGTCCCTGGGCCGGTCCCCAGTTCGCCGCTGACCCTGCGGGCCCGCGAGGCCCGTGCGAGGCACTCCCGGCCCGGCCTCCGCCGCCTCCTTCCACCGTTCGCCGCCCCCGCGCCCGGCGCCGTTCGCCACGCCGCCGCGGCGCCATTGCCGGCCGCCGCCCGGAGCTCCTCAGCCGCGCCGAGCCCGCGCCGACCGGAGCCCCCTCGCCGCCTCACCTCGCCGCGGAGCGCCGCCCCGCCGCCACTCCGGCTCCCCGGCGGCCGGATCCGGCGAGATCCGGCCCGAGAGCGCCTCCCCGCCGCCTCCTCGTCAACTCCGGCGGCCCCATCGCCATTTCCGGCGATCCTCGGTTCGCGTGATGCTACAGTGATCCCAGATCCAGACGTGGTTGACTTTCTCCCGAAACCCTAGTTCATATGCTCCTGTTCATCGCATCGTAACTTTGCATCCGTAACTCCGTTTTGGGCATATAGCATATCAAAATGTTCGTCTCGGAGAGCACATCATTTCATTCCATTGCATCATTTTCATTTGAGTTCATCTTGATGCCCGAAATGCTGTTAGAAGAGGGCTACTTGAGATAATCGCCAGATCTGCTGCTCCATTTAGATATTTGTCATTTTTGCCATGATTATTGTGTGCATGATATGCCCATGAGATCTACATATGTTTTGTTAAGGGTTTTTCCATCTTTCCAGAGGTGCAACCCATGTATTTTTGTGATGTGTGTGGTGACTTGTGCAAGCTTGCAAAGTGGTGCACTTGCTAATTCTGTTTTCAGGGACTTAGCAATTCCACCAAGTCCTTGATCTGTTTATCTCTTGTTGCCATATGTTCATGTTGTTTCCTAGTGATCCGTGCCTCTTTTGAGGATGATCAGTAAGGATGTTTTGTTATTCTTGTAGTGCTCTATCCATCCATGTCTTTTTTTGCAATTATGGAGCACCCTAGCTTGAGTCAATCGAGCTCTACTTTTGCTACTTTGTGAATCTGGGCAGATTGTCAACTTGTTTGCAATTTTGCCGATGATGTTGTAGTTGATCCGTGCATGCTATGCTATTGTTCTTTCCATGTCTAGCTTGCATTTTGTGCCTTATTGATGGGTGTATGCTTGTCTTGCCATGACTTGCACCGTGGTGAGTTCATCGAGCTCGTAAACATCCCTACTTGAGTTATATTTCAGCATGTGTCAGTTTTCACTAAGTCTGAAAACTGATTATGTTTTGCTATGTTCACATGCTTGCAATTGTATTTTCTGATCCCTTTTGGCTCAAGGTCACTAAGGGACTTTTGTTAAGATCTTTGAGTAGCTCCATGCCATGATTTACTTTTCCCTGTTCAGGTCCTTTAGCATGTAGTTTTGTTGCTCCGAAGAGTGCTACCTGATCTAAAATTCCAGACAAGTGTTAATTTCACTAAGTCTGAGATCTGTTTTCCATGCTTGTTTGAACCTGTTAATGGATGAATTGGCCATAGCTCAGTGCTATAATTTTGTTAAGCATCTTGTGTTCATCCCTGCCATGTATTTTGTTGTCATGTTTGGGTGCTGTAGCGTGTTCATCTCATTGCATTTAGATGGCTACTTGCTGTAAATCGCAGACCGGTGTCATTTTTGAATCGCTTGCCATTTCCAAACCGTAACTCCGATTCCGGCGTTCTTTATATCGTTTTCAAGCGATTTCATCTCATATTTCCAGTGGGACACTTGGTTTTCCAAGTTGACGCCAGGTTCTTGCATTTCATGTCATATCTTGCATTTTGCATCCCGCATCGCATCCCGCATAGCATATCATCATTGCATCATATTGCTTGATCCTTGCACGTGGTTGATTGTATCCTTGTTGCTTGTTTGTCTTGTTGGGTAGAGCCGGGAGACGAGTTCGCTAACGAGGAGCCCGTTGAGTTTGCTTTCGAGGATCCAGTCAACTCTGACAACTGTGCAGGCAAGATGATCATACCCTCGAAATCACTACTATCTTTGCTATGCTAGATTGCTCGCTCTTTTGCTATGCCAATGCTACGATGACTACCACTTGCTTTCAAGCCTGCCAAATTGCCATGTCAAACCTCTAACCCACCAAGTCCTAGCAAACCGTTGATTGGCTATGTTACCGCTTTGCTCAGCCCCTCTTATAGCGTTGCTAGCTACATGTGAAGATTGGAGGCCGTTCCTCGTTGGAACATTTATTTACTTGTTGGGATATCATTATATTATCTTGTTATATTAATGCATCTATATACTTGGTAAAGGGTGGAAGGCTCGGCCTCTCGCCTAGTGTTTTGTTCCACTCTTGCCGCCCTAGTTTCCGTCATATCGGTGTTATGTTCCCGGATTTTGCGTTCCTTACGCGGTTGGGTTATAATGGGAACCCCTTGATACTTCGCCTTGATTAAAGCTTTTCCAGCAATGCCCAACCTTGGTTTAACCATTCGCCACCTAGCCTTTTATTTCCCTTGGGTTCTGCAGACTCAAGGGTCATCTTTATTTTAACCCCCCCGGGCCAGTGCTCCTCTGAGTGTTGGTCCAACCGAGCGATGTCCGGGGCTACCAGGGGCAACTCTGGGCTAGCCTACCCGACGTCTTGCTCATCTGAGTGTGCCCTGAGAACGAGATATGTGCAGCTCCTATCGGGATTTGTCGGCACATTTGGGCGGTGTTGCTGGTCTTGTTTTAACCTGTCAAAGTGTCTTGAAGAACCGATATACCGAGTCTGATCGGAACGTCTTGGGAGGAGGTCTATTCCTTCGTTGACCGTGAGAGCTTGTCATGGGCTAAGTTGGGACTCCCCTGCAGGGATTTGAACTTTCGAAAGCCGTGCCCGCGGTTATGATCAGATGGGAATTTGTTAATGTCCGGTTGTAGATAACTTGAACCTTAACTTAATTAAAATGAATCAACTAAGTGTGTTACCGTGATGGCCTCTTCTCGGCGGAGTCCGGGAAGTGGACACGGTGTTGGAGTAATGTTTGCGCAGGTTGCTCTCTAGTTTCTCGCTCGCGCTTTACCTCCTCTTCTCGCTCTCTTTTGCGAATAAGTTAGCCTCTATACTTGCTAGTCGCTTGCTGTAGCTCCACACATATATTTATCCTTCCCCTACCTATAAGCTTAAATAGTCTTGATCGCGAGGGTAAAAGATTGCTGAGTCCCTGTGGCTCACAGATTACTATTACACCAGATGCAGGGCCTGATGATTCCGCTCCAGGAGACGCGTTTGAGCTCAAGTGGGAGTTCGACGAAGACTCTCAATGTTACTATGTTTCCTTTCCCGATGATCAGTAGTGGTGCCTAGTTGGGGGTGATTGGGACCGTGTCGCATGTTGGGTTTTCTTTTATTTTGGCGCCGTGAGTGTTTGGATGATGTAATGTTATTTATGTACTTGATTGACGTGGTGAGTGTAAGCCAACTATGTTATCTCCCCTTTATGATTTATATTACATGGGATGTTGTGAAGATTGCCTAACTTGCGACATATGTCTTCAATGCGATTATGCCTCTAAGTCGTGCCTCGACACATGGGAGATGTAGTCGCATCGAGGGTGTTACAAGTTGGTAATCAGAGCCTTCCCCGACCTTAGGATCCCCATTGCTTGATCGTTTTAAGCGGCCGAGTTGTGTCTAGAAAAAATATTTTGAGTCATTTAGGAATTATATATCAGAGAGTTTAGGAATTCTTTTTACTTACCAATCTCCTCATCGCTCTGGTAAGGCATCCTGACGTAGAGTTTTGACTCTTCTCTTCTCAAATTTCACTAAAATTTTTTTTAGGATCACGCGGGTATCTTGGAATCGTTCCGATGGTTTTATGATGAGAACATTGTCTTGGTGCCTCCTGTCAGGGTTTTAGTGGAAGTGTCCCGGGGAGTTGAGCTCTGAGGTGTTTTCATCATAATTTTATCGTTGCAGTTCTGGAATAACTGAGTTTAGTACGCCGACATCGAATATCTCTTTTATGCTGTTTGTTGGTGAGATAACCTCGACGCCACCCAGTACTGGGGTGGGAGTTCGGGAGTATCGCCATAACTTGTATAACGGATGCTTTTCGAAGGTTGAGGTAGATGGTTTCCGAAGGTTTCTTGGTTATGTGTTGAAGGATGGATACAACTGGATGTAGGATTTGCTAGTTTGGGTGAGATATTATGCTTCCCCTGTATCCCCAACACCTGATTGCATAACTGGAAAGGTTCGGGAGTTTCATAGGTGGGAATTCTTGTAGCTCTAGTTCTTCTTCCACGGATATTGGTGTGAGATTGGGATTTCTTACCGATTATTCGTTCTTCATCCGTACCTTGTTGATTTATTTCTCTACCTTAATTCTACGTGGCTTCTCAATTTATGGATATGTGACCATTTCAAGAGAAATGCATTCGTTCATTTTGTTCGGATGTGAAGATTATATGTTGCAATTTTCATTCCGTTGGATTCAGCTTCAATATTTGTCTGTCAATGTGCTAATGGTGGTCAACCTCTTCAGGATGGCTCCTCCAACGCGCACGACTCCGAATCCTGATCCGCCACCACCTCCCCCTCCTCCGGAGGCATGGCAAGCTGTGATGGCCGCAACCAATGCAAACACACAGTTGATCATGCAAATTCTTCAAGAGCGCAATCAAGGCAACCAAGGGAATCAAGGCAGCAATCAGAATCACTTTGCTTCACTCAACCAGTTCCTTGCTAATGGGCCAAAGACTTTCAGCAATTGTGTTGAGGCAACCGATGCTGACGATTGGCTAGTGGATCTGTGCAAGCATTTCGAGTGCAGTAACGCCAGGCCTGAGGACTTTGTTAATTTCGCTTCCTTCCAACTCAAAGATCAAGCTGCAGAATGGTTCCAGCAGTACAAGGACTCCAGAGGTGGACGTGTTTTCACTTGGGATGATTTCCGTCGAGATTTCCGAGCTCATCATATTCCCTAGAGCGTGGTTGAAAGCAAGCGTGAGGAATTCCGCAACCTGAAGCAAGGCTCTTTGTCTGTCTATGACTACAACAAGTTGTTCCAGAAGCTCGCCCACTTTGCCAAGCAGGACGTCCCTGATGAGAAGAGCATGATATACTAGTTCAGGGGTGGTCTCAGAGAAGAAATTCAGCTAGCTCTTGTTCTCTTTGAGCCCTTGAGATACGATGAGTTCTACAACATGGCACTGAAGCAAGAGGATGCTCAGTTGAGGTGTGATGCTTCCAAGAAGCGAGCCAGAGATGTTACTTCTTCTTCCTCTACTCAAGTGGCCAAGCAGCAGAAGTATTGGCTTCCTCCTCCTCCGTTCCGTCAGCCGTATCAGCAGAAGAGCAAAGGTGGCAGTGGTTCTTCCCACCCACCGAACCCTGGCTTTCAGAACAAGACTTCGTCTCAAGCTCCAAGATCGAGTGCTCCATATCACCGTCCGCTTTCAGAGGTCACGTGCAACAAGTGCCAACAGAAGGGTCACTATGCCAACAAGTGTTTCAACCAGAGGCGTCTTCCTCCTCCTCCTCCTGTCAGATCAGCAAGTACAGCTGTGGTCAAGCATAACCCCAAGTCCGCCAAGGTCAACTTGCTGAATGCAGCTCAGGCAGAGGACTCACCAGATGTGATCATGGGTAACCTTCCTGTTAACGACATTCCCGCAAGAGTTCTTTTTGACACTGGTGCATTTTATCGTTTTTATCAAAGCCTTTTGCATCTATGCATGATGTGCATACTATTGATTTGCCTAAGCCGATAGCAGTTTCTTCTCCGGGTTTGTTCCTGAACACCAAAATGATGGCTCCGGATGTTACTATCACTTTGGGTGACTAGAAGTTCCTTTCTTCCCCAATGGTTCTTGGTAACTCGGATATTGATCTTATTCTCGGGATGGATTGGCTTTCTAAGCACAAGGCTCAGCTTGATTGTGCAGCCAGGCAGATTCAATTGACTCATTCGTCTGAGGATGTAATTGTCTTTGCCGCTCGTGATAATACCATCCGTCTGTTTTCTCTCAATGAGAAGGGTGAATTGGATGCCATCTCTCAAATTCCAGTCGTTTGCGAATATCAAGACGTCTTTCCAGAAGAGCTTCCAGGAATGCCTCCGCACCGGCCAGTTGAATTCGTTATTGATCTTGAGCCTGGTACGGAACTTGTTTGTAAACGTCCTTACAAGCTCGGACCTGAAGAGTTGAAGGAGCTGAAGAAGCAACTCGATATTCAAGAGAAAATGGGTCTCATCCGGTCTAGTTCTTCTCCGTGGGGTTGTGGTGTTCTTTTTGTGAAGAAGAAGGATGGAACGGACCGACTTTGTGTTGATTACCGTCCATTGAACAAGAAGACCATCAAGAACAAATACCCACTTCCCAACATCAATGAGCTGTTCGAACAACTCAAAGGTGCCCAAGTATTCTCCAAGCTTGATCTCCGTATGGGTTATCATCAGATTCGAATCCGTGAGCAAGATATTCCCAAGATGGCTTTCATGACAAGCTTTGGTTCATATGAATACACTGCCATGTCTTTTGGCCTCGTCAACGCTCCTCCGATGTTCTCTCGCATGATGAACTTCATCTTCAACGCCTACACCAATGACTTCGTTTTGGTCTATCTCGACGACATTCTGGTTTTCTCGAAGAACAAGGAAGATCATGCCAAGCACTTGCATTTGGTTCTTGATAAGCTCAGGGAACACCAGTTCTACGCCAAGTTCTCCAAGTGTGAATTTTGGCTCGATGAGGTTCTTTATCTTGGTCATATCATCTCTGCCAAGGGCATTGCCGTGAATCCTGAGAAGGTGTCTGCAATTGTGAATTGGGAACCTCCTCAGAACGTGAAGCAACTCCGTAGCTTCCTCGGTCTCGCAAGCTATTGTCGAAGATTCGTTGAAAACTTTTCTAAGATCGTGAAGCCTCTCTCTAATATTCTTCAGAAGCACATCAAGTACGTTTGGTCTCTGGAGTGTGATATTGCTTTCGACACTTTGAAAGAGAAATTGATCACTGCTCCAGTACTGACTCCGCCTGATGAATCCAAGCCGTACCAGGTCTTTTGTGATGCCTCTCTCCAAGGTCTTGGCGCAGTATTGATGCAAGAGAAGAAAGTTGTTGCTTACACCTCTCGCCAGTTGAAGCCGAATGAGAAGAACTACCCCACTCATGATCTCGAGTTGGCGGTAGTTGTGCATGCTCTTTTGACTTGGAGACATGTTCTATTGGGAAGAAAAGTGGACATTCTCACTGATCACAAGAGTCTCAAGTACATCTTCACTCAGCCTAATCTCAACCTCAGGAAAACTCGATGGGTCGAAATGATTCAAGAGTATAATCCGAGTATCGAGTATACTCCAGGCAAGGCCAATGTGATTGCTGATGCATTGAGCAGGAAAGCCTACTGCAACAGTCTGATTCTCAAGCTTTATCAACCCGAGCTTTGTGAAGCTTTCCGCAAACTTAATATGCAAGTTGTTCCTCAAGGTTTCCTCGCCAACCTTCAAGTCTCTCCTACCTTGGAAGACCAGATTCACCAAGCCCAGCTTCTTGATGCTATGGTGAAAAAGGTGAAGATTGGGATTGCCAAGAGTCAGTCCAAGTACAAGTGCTACCGCCTTGATGACACGGACACTCTCTTCTTCGAGGATCGTATTGTTGTACCCAAAGGTGACCTCCGTAAAGTGGTCATGAACGAGTCTCACAATTCTCTCCTCTCCATCCACCCTGGGAGCACGAAGATGTATCAGGACCTCAAGCAGGCTTATTGGTGGACTCGAATGAAGCGCGAGATTGCTCAATTCGTGAATGAATGTGATGTCTGCAGAAGAGTGAAGGCAGAACACCAAAGGCTAGCAGGTCTCCTCCAACCTCTTACCATTCCAGAATGGAAGTTTGACCACATTGAAATGGACCTCGTGACTGGGTTTCCTAAGTCCAAGCGTGGCAATGATGCTATATTCGTTGTCATCGACAAACTCACTAAAGTGGCTCACTTTCTGCCTATCAAAGAGTCGATCACTGCAGCTCAATTGGCGGAACTCTATACCTCTCATATTGTTTCTCTGCACAGTATTCCACAAGTGATCTCTTCAAACCGTGGCAGCATCTTTACCTCGAAGTTTTGGGATTCTTTTCAGAAGGCCATGGGCACCAACATCCGCTTCAGCACAGCTTTCCATCCTCAAACTAGCGGTCAAGTCGAGCGTGTCAACCAGATTCTTGAAGATATGCTCAGGGCTTGTGTGATCTCCTTTGGCATGAAGTGGGAGGATTGTCTTCCTTATGCTGAATTCTCCTACAACAACAGTTTTCAAGCAAGTTCGGGCAAGGCCCCATTTGAAATTCTGTATGGCAGGAAGTGCCGCACCCCTCTCAACTGGTCTGAAACCGGTGAACGTCAGCTTTTGGGTAATGACTTAATCACAGAGGCAGAAGAAATGTGCAAAGTCATTCGTGATAACCTTAAAGCAGCCCAATCCCGCCAGAAGAGCTACTATGATAGTAAGCACCGTGATTTGGCTTTCCAGATCGGAGATCATGTTTACCTCCACGTCTCTCCTATGAAAGGTACTCGTTGCTTCGGTATCAAAGGGAAGCTTGCCCCTAGATACGTGGGACCTTTCAAGATTGTCAGCAAGGGAGGCGACCTCGCCTATCAACTCAAGCTTCCTTCAAACTTTGCAAATGTTCATGACGTGTTCCATGTCTCTCAGCTTCGAAAGTGCTTCAAGACTCCTGACCGCACCGTCAACTTCGAGGACATTGAGCTCCAAGAAGATCTCTCTTATCGTGAGCACCCAGTTGCTATTCTTGAAGAGACTGAACGCAAGACTCGCAACAAGTCAATCAAATTTCTCAAAGTCAAGTGGTCACACCATTCCGACCATGAAGCTACTTGGGAACGCGAGGATCACCTCCGTTATGAGTACCCGGCGTTCTTTCAGTCCTAGATCTCGGGACGAGATCCTTTCGTAGTGGTGGAGTGTTGTAACACCCCGGATGTAACTTTCCCAATTTGTACTCCAACTCTTGCCATTTCCGGCGTTAAGTTATAATTATTTGCATGGGTTCGGGTTTTGTCTCCGTGTGTTTTTGTCGTTGTCATGCATCTCATATCATGTCATCATGTGCATTGCATTTGCATACGTGTTCATCTCATGCATTCGAGCATTTTCCCCGTTGTCCGTTTTGCATTCCGGCGCTTCGTTCTCCTCTGGTGGTCATTTCTACCTTTCTTTCGTGTGTGGTGATTAAACATTTCCGGACTGGACCGAGACTTGTCATGCGGCCTTGGTTTACTACCGGTAGACCGCCTGTCAAGTTTCGTATCATTTGGACTTCGTTTGATACTCCAATGTTTAACCGAGGGACCGAAAAGGCCTCATGTGTGTTGCAGCCCAACACCCCTCCAATTTGGCCCAAAACCCACCTAACTCTGCTCCATCATCTAGAGCGTTCGATCACGATCGCGTGGCCAAAAACCGCACCTCATTTGGACTCTCCTAGCTCCTCCTATGCCTATAAATAGATCCCTCCACGAAATCCCGGGTCTCCTCCCCCTAACACTAGATATTTTCCCCGCAGCGCGCCGGACACGTCCGTCCGCGCGCCGGACACGTCCGTCCGCGCGCCGGACACCGCCGCCGTCCTCTCCCGCATTGCCACGTGGCTGAGCCCCACTTCGCCGCACCTCTCTCTGCCCGAGGCCCGCGCAGCCCAGGCCGGGCCCTTCCCGGCCCGAAGCCGCCTCGCCGCCCGCGCCCGAGGTCTCCTCGCCGCACCGCCCTTCTACCTCGTTGACGGGCCACCGCGCCGCCGCGGTCGACATCGTCGCCGGGCGCCGCCTCCTCGGTCCGGCGCCGCCCCGCCGCGCCGTTCCCGCCGCCCGAAGCCACCGCCTCCTCGCCGCGCCTCCCCGGCCTCGTCTCCGGCCGGATCCGGCCGCGGGAGAGCCGGATCCGCCGCCACTGACCTCGGCCACCGCCGTCCTCACCATCTCCGGCGAACCGCGGCGCCGCCTCGGTTCGCGTGCGTGAACAGTAAACCCTAGATCTCGGGGTGATTTTTTCTTCTAAGTCCCGAAAATCTCAGTCCAAGTGCTTATGTTCATAGTCCCGTAACTTTTCATCCGTAGCTCCGATTCATGCATATAGCATATAAAAATGTTCATCTCAGAGAGTACATCATTCCATTCCATTGCATCATTTTCATTTGAGCTCATCTTGATGCCCGAAATGCTGTTAGAAGAGGGCTACTTGAGTTAATTGTCAAATCTGCTAATCCGTTTAGGTTTTTGTCATTTTTGCCATGATTAATGTGTGCATGATATGCCCTGATGCTCTACATGTGTTTTGTTAAGGGTTTTGTCATCTTTCCAGAGGTGCAACCCATGTATTTTTGTGATGTGTGTGGTGACTTGTGCAAGCTTGCAAAGTGGTGCACTTGCTAATTCTGTTTTCAGGGACTTGGCAATTCCACTAAGTCCTTGATCTGTTTATCTCTTGTTGCCATATGTTGATGTTGTTTCCTAGTGATCCGTGCCTCTTTTGAGGATGATCAGTAAGGATGTTTTGTTATTCTTGTAGTGCTCTATCCATCCATGTCTTTGTTTTCAATTATGGAGCACCCTAGCTTGAGTCAATCGAGCTCTACTTTTGCTACTTTGTGAATCTGGGCAGATTGTCAACTTATTTGCAATTTTGCCGATGATGTTGTAGTTGATCCATGCATGCTATGCTATTGTTCTTGCCATGTCTAGCTTGAATTTTGTGCCTTCTTGATTGGTGTATGCTTGTCTTGCCATGACTTGCACCGTGATGAGTGCATCGAGCTCGTAAACATGCCTACTTGAGTTATATTTCAGCATGTGTCAGTTTTCACTAAGTCTGAAAACTGATTATGTTTTGCTATGTT